>NC_083586.1:47965862-48070862 GCF_027579695.1 Neoarius graeffei | reverse complement strand
TGCTAATGTATAAAATATTGTATGAAATTTGCACATCACGTGCTGATGTAGTATTTATTATTATTATTATTATTATTATTTAGTAGTAGTAGTATAACTATTTAATAACGTTCCTGTGTTAAGGTAGTGAAATGGATTTAAATAGTGTATATTTTTGCACAAATATTTTAAGATGCTTATCACACACAGCTTTTACAGCTTATTACAGTACACACGTTCCACACACCTTCACTGATGATTTTACTCCATTGATGCTAAATTGGCCACTATAAGCCTTCACTTCATCGTAATGCCAGTGACCTAAAGAATCAAGTACGTCTCAGCTAATGACAAACATTAGTGGAAAAGGAAGACGGTAAATTTATGTCGAATGATTTATGCCTGATTTAGTAAAGACTGTTGGCGTGTAATACGTCGGATTGCGTGACATTTTATGTGACCTTATGATAGCTACATAACATTTTTGAGGAATTTCCCCCAAACTGGGTAATCTGTAGTTTTAAAACAAGATCTTTGTCTTGCTCACACACGCGACACTGTATTGCATGCTCTTTTTAACACTAAGGTTTGTCATTAATTCACACATCTCAATAGCTCCCCCCCCCCAGCTCACTTGGGTCTGAAAATGAGACATTTTAAGCTCGATAAGTGACTCATAAATAGGGAAGTGGAGGATGACTGTCCTATCCAGTCCAGAATTGAATGCAGAATGTATTTTTTACAGAATTAAAATGTTTATCCATTCTTGAGAGATTACAAATCAAAGATTTGTAAAAACGGCTTAATTTTTAGAATACTGCCATAATATTCTGTATGAGGATCACATGGTCCAAAATGGGCCTCATTAACCAATGAGCTCAAATGTTTTTCTATTTTTCAAGATATTGACATAGACATTGGCAGGCACATAGATGCCTGTATATTGAATACAAAGTTTGAAAAATTTGTAAAAACTGGTTATGCAAATTAGCATTTAAGTAGCATTAATTATTCTAATTAGGTAAAAATGTTAAATTGGTACACTCGATTAAAAAAAGTAATAAAAGGTTATTTCTAATACCCTCTTTGTGCTCTGTAGGCCTTTGTATTTCTCAAAAGTAGGGCCTACTAGTGTTTATATTAAAGAATATAAATGATAATATTCACAGCTTTCAAGGCGAACCTCAAAAAAAAAAAGTGTGAGCCACATTCAAGAAACAATTCCAGTTAACTGACCTGAAATTGACACTTGCGTTTCTGACTTCCCGTTTTTAAAATCTCATTCCGACTACTAAGAGCTCAATATTTTTCTTCAAAACAGTTAGTGGTGCTTGAAAGTTTGTGAACCCTTTAGAATTTTCTATATTTCTGCATAAATATGACCTAAAACAACAGATTTTCACACAAGTCCTAAAAGTAGATAAAGAGAACCCAGTTAAACAAATGAGACAAAACTATTATACAACCCCAATTCCAAAAAAGTTGGGACAGGGTGTAAAATCTAAATAAAAACAGAATGAGAAGATTTGCAAATCATGGAAACCCTACATTTCATTGAAAATTGTACAAAGACAACATATCGCATGTTGGAACTGAGAAATTTTGTTTTTCAAAAGATTTCTGCTCATTTTGAATTTGATGTCAGCAACATGTTTCAGAAAAGTTGGGACGGGGCAACAAAAGACTGAAAAAGTTGTGTAATGCTAAAAAACTAATTTGGTTAATTGTCAACAGGTCAGTAAGATGATTGTGTATCAAAAGAGCATCCCAGAGAGGCAGAGTCTCTCAGAAGTAAAGATGGGGTGGGGTTCACCGCTCTGTGAAAGACTGCGTGGGCAAACGGTGCAACAATTTAAGAATGACATTCCTCAATGGAAAAACTGCAAAGAATTTGTGGATCATATCATCTATGGTCCATAATATCATTAAAAGATTCAGAGAATCTGGAGAAATCTCTGTATGCAAGAGACAAGGCTGAAAACTGACATTGGATGCCTGTGATCTTCAGCCCCTCAGGAGACACTGCATTAAAAGCAGACACGTGTCTGTAGTGGAAATCACTGTATGGGCTAAGGAACACTTCAGAAAACACTTCATTACTGCTTCCACAAATGCAAGTTAAAACCAGATATAAACAATATCCAGAAACCCCGCCCCCTTCTCTGGGCCCGAGCTCTTTTACGATGGACTGAGGTGAAGTGGAAAACTGTCTAATGAATCAAAAGTAGAAATTCTTTTTAGAAATCATGGACCCCACATCCTCCAGGCTAAAGAGGAGAGGAACCATCCGGCTCATCAGTGCACAGCTCAAAAGCCAGCATCTGTGATGGTATGAGAGGGCATTAGTGCACATGACATGGGGAGATTGTACACCTGGGAAGGCATCATTAATGCTGAATGATATAAACAAGTTTCAGAGCAGTATGCTGCCATCCAGACTAGATCTTTTTCAAGGAAGGCCTTCCTTCTTTCAACAAGGCAATGCCAAACCGCTTTCTGCACATATTAAAACTACATGACTCTGTAGCAAAAGAGTCCGGGTGCTAAACTGGCCTGTTGTAGTCCAGACCTGTCTCCCTTTTAAAACATTTGGCGCATTATGAAGCGCAAAATACGACAAAGGAGACCCCGAACTGTTGAGCATCTGAAATTGTAGATCAGGCAAGAATAGGACATTTCTCTTTCAAAACTACAGCAGCTGGTCTCCTCAGTTCCCAAATGTTTACAGAGTGTTGTTAACAGTAGAGATGATGCAACACGGAGGTAAACACGCCCCTGTCCCAACTTTTCTGAAAGATGTTGCTGACCTCAAATTCAAAATGAGCATACATTTCTCAAAAAACAATAAAATTTCTCAGTTTCAATATATGATATGTTGTCTTTGTACTATTTTCAATTAAATATAGCATTTCCATGATTTGTAAATTATCGCATTCTGTCTTGATTTACAGTTTACACAGCGTCCCAACTTTTTTGGAATTGGGGCATTTGTCATTGTATTTGGTCATTTTATTTATTGAGGAAAATGATCCAATATTACATATGTCAGTGGCAAAAGTATGTGAACCTCTAGGATGAGTAGTTAATTTGAAGGTGAAATTAGAGTCAGATGTTTTCAATCAATGGGATGACAATCAGGAGTGAGTGGGCACCCTATTTTATTTAAAGAACAGGGATCTATCAAAGTCTGAGCTTCACAACACGTTTGTGGAAGTGTGTTATGGCCCGAACAAAGGAGATTTCTGAGAACCTCAGAAAAAGCATTGTTGATGCTCATCAGGCTGGAAAAGGTTACAAAACCATCTCTAAAGAGTTTGGACTCCACCAATCCACAGTCAGACAGATTGTGTACAAATGGAGGAAATTTAAGACCATCGTTACCCTCCCCAGGAGTGGTCAACCAACAAATATCACTTCAAGAGCAAGGCGTGTAATAGTCGGCGAGGTCACAAAGGACCCCAGGGTAACTTCTAAGCAACTGAAGGCCTCTCTCACATTGGCTAATGTTCATGATTCCACCATCAGGAGAACACTGAACAACAGTGGTGTGCATGGCAGGGTTACAAGGAGAAAGCCACTGCTCTCCAAAAAGAACATTGCTGCTCATCTGCAGTTTACTAAAGATCATGTGGACAAGCCAGAAGGCTATTGGAAAAATGTTTTGTGGACGAATGAGACTAAAATAGAACTTTTGGGTTTAAATGAGAAGCGTTATGTTTGGAAAAAAAGGAAAACATTGCATTCCAGCATAAGAACCTTATCCCATCTGTGAAACATGGTGGTGGTAGTATCATGGTTTAGGCCTGTTTTGCTGCATCTGGGCCAGGACGGCTTGCCATCATTGATGGAACAATGAATTCTGAATTATACCAGCGAATTCTAATGGAAAATGTCAGGACATCTGTCCATGAACTGAATCTCAAGAGAAGGCGGGTCATGTAGCAAGACAACGACCCTAAGCACACAAGTCGTTCTACCAAAGAATGGTTAAAGAAGAATAAAGTTAATGTTTTGGAATGGCCAAGTCAAAGTCCTGACCTTAATCCAATCGAAATGTTAGAATAGAATAGAATGCCTTTATTGTCACTATACACATGTACAATGAGATTAAAGCATCTTCAATAACAGCGCAAACAGCGTGTAGAGAGGGAGAGAGAGAGGAACGGGGGGAAGGGGAAGGAGGAGAAAAAAAAAGGGGGGGTGTAAGGTGCACAGTCTGAGGTGTATGTGTTGTGTTACACATTATGGAGTGAGGTATTGCACATATAATGTTGTGGAAGGACCTGAAGCCAGCAGTTCATGTGAGGAAACCCACCAACATTCCAGAGTTGAAGCTGTTCTGTACGGAGGAACGGGCTAAAATTCCTCCAAGCCGGTGTGCAGGACTGATCAACAGTTACCGGAAACGTTTAGTTGCAGTTATTGCTGCACAAGGGGGTCACACCAGATACTGAAAGCAAAGGTTCACATACTTTTGCTACTCACAAATATGTAATATTGGATCATTTTCCTCAATAAATAAATGACCGAGTATAATATTTTTGTCTCATTTGTTTAACTGGGGTCTCTTTATCTACTTTTAAGGCTTGTGTGAAAATCTGATGTTTTAGGTCATATTTATGCAGAAATAGAGAAAATTCTAAAGGGTTCACAAACTTTCAAGCACCACTGTATTTATTTAATCTGTTTGATTTGAAAAAAAAAAATAGGTAAAACTATGAAAACTCCCTTCAAAGCCTCCTGTGAAGCATAACCTCAAAACTAGCAGACGGAAAATTTTGCTGAACACTTAATCAGAAACCGCGAGAGCTAGAGAACATCTTTATCGCAGTTATATGATTGATATTCACAAATGATTTCATCATAATGGAGAGACCCTGAACACCTTCCCATGACTCATAAAGAAAAGCACCAGCAGTTTCCTGTGAGCAGAGTGAACTCTATTGTTCCAATTTCAACCTTCCATTACTCCCAAAGTACTAAACAGATCTTAACGAGAGAAATTTCTTTGGAAATCAGAAATTATAAGCTTTTTAATGATCGTATTCACGATAGAAAAGATTCAAGAGTTAAGCAGTGACAGATCTTGAAACTTAGATGAGCGTCTGCATGGACAGTTTTTACAGCACGGCCAGCGAGCATCTGATATGCCTACTTAAAAGTAAAAATTGGGAATTCAGTGGGAGTTTATATGTACAGGGTGTTTCAAAAAAAATGTGATATTCTGGGATATTTACATCTCTTATTATTATTATTATTATTATTATAGCTATTCATTCATTTCACATTTAAAAGTTATTCTATCAGTATAGCATCTTCAGGGCGCACAAACAGGACACCCTGCAAGCCCACAGGCGTTTTGGTATTTTTCAAAGCATTTTTATGGCCACTGCCTCATAGAGGCTGTAGCCACTATGTCATCGTGTTGTAAGAATGAGTGTAACAATCACGCACTGCACCTGCGCATACAGGTGTTCCTATTCAAATGGTCGGTGAGTGTATACAATTCGGTTCACCATTCGAAATAAATGCACGAGGCTAAAGAAATCGCTTTCAGACATGTTTATGCTTATTACCGAGGGAAAGTGTGTTTCTATTTTAAAACATCCTCCAGGTTGTCGCCCTTTCCTCGCCTCCTTCGGCCAGTGGTCCCATGTGTGATGTAGATGTGACGTACTTCCTAATTGTTACAGGAAGTTGTAACCTCTGAGTTACATGTTGATCCTGGGATTGAGATGCTGGCCTCTTCTGCCCCTCGGACCTGCTTGATCCATCCTGGTGCCCTGTGTCTGGTCGGAGTTTCATGAGGACGGCCCCATGAGGACGGCCCCATGAGGACAGTTGAGGGTTATACCTGTTAAAACTGTTAATATTATAGTCAGGCTGTCTGTTGTTGCCCAAATGAGGATGGGTTCCCTTTTGAGTCTGGTTCCTCTCGAGGTTTCTTCCTCATGTCGTCTGAGGGAGTTTTTCCTTGCCACCGTCGCCACAGGCTTGCTCATTGGGGATAGATTAGGGATAAAATTAGCTCATGTTTTAAGTCGTTCAAATTCTGTAAAGCTGCTTTGCGACAATGTTTATTGTTAAAAGCGCTGTACAAATAAACTTGATTGATTGATTGATTGATTGATTGATTGATTGAAGTTGTCAAAAATAGTATTGAAATCACTGAGCTCTAGCACCGGGCCTTTTTCTTTTTCCGGGAAATAAGAGTTTGGGTCATGGCGACAGCTTGTGTATGTCCGCCTCGGTTCGGAGGTTTCAGTTTCAAAAACTGTAAGAGTAGAATAATATAAAGTACAGACACTTGGTATATTTTTACTTCTATGATTTTTTAATTGTTAATGTTTGGATTACGCTTCATTTTTGTGACTACTGCCTCAAAATAAAATGTGCATATATGTGCGCTATATTTATTATTGTATGGACAATTTTTTATTTTTAAGCAGTAGCCACATGTACCCATAGAGTACCTATTTTTAAAATGCAGTATACAATCCATTTCCTGTCAAATCCCATACTGTTCACATTTGTTTAATAAATGCAGTACCTCTGATAAGGGGAAGAAGAAAATGATATACAATTTAATCATTACCATTTACTGCAAAGACACATTTATAAAGATATACATATTATCCACATCTGATATGTGTATACTGAGAGATCCCACAGTTCCTGTAGTCATAACGTAATATAATGGCGATACCTGCTTTGATATTATGTCCATATTAAGCAGCACTCCTCAATCTCCTTGTCTTCTCATGCACTTTGGAAGTAATCCATCCCAAGCCCTATTCGGACACAATCATTTTTACAACAGGAAGTCGGGTAGTATAGTTTTTTACTAAAGTATCTGTGTGATTTTAGTTCCACTCCAATCAGTCATGTCAGATGGATTCTCATTCCCTTGAAATCTCTGGAAAGGTTGTAGGTGTACCTCCTGTACAATGGCCATTAGAACCATGGGGAAGTGAATATATCCCGTGCACATTGACGTGTCGGTAAATGTTTTGCCATTTCCTGTGGAGTAAGAGGTGTGTGTGTGTGTCCGTCCATATGTTTTCTAATATGGAGACGCATCAGGAAGTGGTCTGATATGATGTCAATCCACCAATAACCAACTGTCAACACACCTCTGATTTTCCAAATATTCAATGTTCAAAAGCATTATTTATATTTTCCAATAAAGGTTTTTTGAAGGGTTCAGCCTTCCTAAAGGAGTTCCACCAGATCCCTTTTTTCTCAAAGGAAAGCCTCTTTTTCGGGCTCAAGTACTGGAGGTGCATGGCCTCTGGTGTCCATCGGAGGGTGCTGCACTGAGGTGCAAGGTCCTATTGTTTTCCTAAGGATTCTTCTTATTTTTTTCTTGTTCTTTTTCTTCAAGACTTCGCCATTTTTGAGGTGGTTCCCATGGGTGGAAAAACTCATGAAATTTGGTGCACACATCAATCCTGGCCACCGCTACTCAGCGATAGATGCTTGACCCCATAGCGCCCCCACATGTCATTGAGACTTTTGCCTGGTATACAGGTTCACCTATCCATGTAAAATTTGGTAGGTGTGTGGGGTGCCCCAAGACAAACAAAATTGTAATGTACATTATATTAGCCATACATAACAGGAAGTGAGGTTATTTTTGGTTTTGTGCATTTTGATGCGTTACATTTTGACATTCTCCTCCTCGGCAGTTTGTTGGATTCATGCCAGATTTGGTATACCGGAGGTGCTCAAGCCTTTCATTACTGCTTATATATTTTAAATATAAAAATATTTTAGTAATAGTAAGGATTCCCCCAGTTGGACAGTGCACAAATTGGGAAGGTAGCAAACTAAGACACCTTGAACAGACACAGGCATTACAACAAGTTAAAGTTTAACCTTTTCCTTGAAGACAAGATATATACTATATATTTGAGAACTTGTTTTGGTGTGATATAAATCTTTCTGTAAACCCTACCAACTCTATTCAGAAATCTCTTGTACAGTGCAAAACGGTCACAATCGTTAACAGCAGGAAAATGCATCCTATCTGAAGGCTGCCGTGAGGTGTGCGGAGGTTCAGGAGTTGTTCTTGATGGCGTTCAGGGTCCGGTTTCTGTCGTGGCAGGCTAAATGGGTTGTTTGTTCACGAGTTCCAGAGCTGTCATGTGAGCTGGGTGCTACACTGGACAGTGATGGGTGTACGTTGCGCTTCAGCAGTTTCAGCACTTTCTTCTTGTAGCCATTGCATGCAAAGAAGTAAACAAATGGATCAAGGCATGCATTGAAGTTCATGAGGCACACAGTGATGTGCAGCGAGATTTGGAAGAAGTGCAGCTCTGCGCAGTTCGGGTCATATACAAGCTTCCGGATCATGTACTGTAGCAGGTTGATGTGGTACGGGCTGAAACACACAATAAACACCACCACCACACCAGCAATCACCGACCGTGCCTTATGCGTCCTTCCAGAACGTTCAGTCAGACGGTTGGACTGTGCAGCTTGCCGCAGTCTACGCGAGACCGCTGAGTAACAGAAGAGGATTGTCCCCAGTGGGATCCCGTAGCCCAAAACCACAGCGCCAATCAGAATGAAAGGTAAGCCTTGGACCGTGTACTCAAAATTGGGGTACTCCATGCAAGTAATGGTGCCATCGTGCTCCTTGTGAGTCATGGGCATGGTCAATAATGGCAGTGTCTGCGCCAACACCAGCACCCACATTAACAAACAAATGAACTTCACATTCCGCATTTTCCGGACCCACGCCAACTTCGGCTGTAGCGCTATGGCCACAAAGCGATCCACAGCAAGACAGGTCATAAAATTAACGCCTGCGTAGCAGTTGATGTAGAACAGTAGTGCCGTGGCCTTGCATAGCCCGTCTCCCAGAGGCCAGTGGAAGCCCAGGGCATAGTACGTAGCCCGCAGTGGCAGCGCCAGGCAGAAGAGCAGGTCTGACAGCGCCAGGTTGGCTGAGTACAAAGTGCTGGGGTTGAGCTTGGTCAGCGTGGTGAAGATGACGTGCAGTGCCAGTGTGTTGCCTAACAGCCCCAGCGGACAGATGATGAAGTAGGCCAGCGGCATAAGCACACGCGCCACTCCAGAGTGGGAGTACAGGTCGGTGCAGTTGGAGTTCACTGATGCGGACATCGTCACAGACTGATAAATAAAGACACTGAAAGCAGAAATGGAAATTTATTATTCTGTGTTCTATTTTAGAAGCAAAATAATGTGAACCCCTTTACTTTCGGTCTATTTTTGTCAAACCACCTGTACACCCACAAACCTGTCAAAGTGGAGAAAAAATGCTTCCTCAAAGGTTCTTAAGATAATTTAAAGGATCCTTCTGTCAAGAACGCCAGAAAAAC
Organism: Neoarius graeffei; assembly: GCF_027579695.1. Lineage (NCBI taxonomy): Eukaryota > Metazoa > Chordata > Actinopteri > Siluriformes > Ariidae > Neoarius > Neoarius graeffei. The sequence continues at coordinate 48,061,536 of NC_083586.1, read as the reverse complement.
CTAGAGGAGTTAACCATCCGAAGACCTTTTAAAGAGTTCTGTGTTTTTTATAAATGGAGTAGGATCAACTTTCTTATACTTTTAGAAAAAAACACATCAGGAATATTTACATTTTTTGGGAGCGTGTTTAATCAGCTACAGTTGTGACTCGGTGTCAAAATCAAGCTTCTGTGAGGTGAGAGAGCTGGCAAAGGGAACTGGATACTGGGGAGAGAGAAATTTTCCAGAACCTGAGCATAACTGTTAAAAATGGCTATGTTAGAAAAAAATTAGCAAGTCATAGTAGTTGGCATGATGAAATTCAGAGCTTCAAAAAAGTAACACCCTTTCAAAGGCATCAACTTGGAATACACTTGATCAGCAACGATTTCCTGAGTGCAAAAATGTCAGCACCAAGCAAACTGCATCTACATCAATAAAACAACCTAAGCAAAGAGAAGTGGCAAACTTGGAGAAAATAAATGCTAATGAAAAGACCGGCACGAGACTGAGTACTGAAAACGTCTTCAGAAGAGGTGTAAAAACGCCTCTCAGAGCAACAGGCTGAATACAACATGGATTTTGGAGAAATTTTCTATTACCTTAATGACTTAGAAATTGCTGTCCTTGTGTGGAGTACCCGAACCCAAAGTGCTATTATTCTGTCACTCTTCAGGAACGTGTTCCATAAGACTGATGAAATGATTTCGAAGATGCCACAGAGTGTGTCTTGAAAGGGTACTTTCCCCTCGAAAGGGTGGCCCTTTTTTTAAAAAAAAAATATATATAAATACACATGACAAAGAATTTACTCATGTGTACTAGTCACGGAAAAATTTTCTTGGTTTAAAGACGACACCCCCCCCCCCCCCCCCCCCCCCCCCCCCGGGTCATTTGCATTACCACAAACACACACACTTCTTTAAAGGTGCTAAAAAAAAAAAAAAGCTGTCAAGGTCGATAATTAGGTGACCTTTTGAAAGTTTCCTTAAAAATCTTCATTTCTCTGACCTTTTATTTATCTTCTTGTTCAGGGTTTCTAATAATTAGCCAAAAAAGTATGTCTTTGGTTCTCCCCCCCCCAAATATATGATGAGATATAGTTTAGTGCTCCTTTTTTTTTTTTTTTTTTTTAAATCTAGCTTTTTCCGCCGGCTTTTCAGCCTTCAATTAATCCTAAAAATGACATTACTCACCAAACAGTTGAGCAGCAGCTTATTTCTGTGATCAGGCAACGCAGAGTTCCTCATGCATCTTAAACTAAGACATGCATCTCGCTTTCTCAGAATCTAAATATATATATTTTCCCCTTCCTTGATAACATAATTGCTGGTCTCCCCTATCTCCACTATCTCTCGACGAACCTCCTTTTTAAAAATGCACAGCTCTGAAGAAGGTTGAAGCTCTGAAAGAAACCACACGACCTCCTTTCCTATTCACTAATTTTTTTTTTTCCCCTGCACCTCCTCCAGTCTCGTCATGAGAGAGGTTGTTGATTCATTTTGGAGAAGTAAAACTCAATCCTCAGACGATTTGGTTTTAATATGGAACTGAATATAAAGAGCATGCAGTATTTGTGTTATGTATATAAATTGATGACCAAGAATCTGATTTTATGTTTCAGGTAGCCATGATACACACAAGGTGTTTATATTTATGGTTTTAATGTGTTTAAGATTTTATGCAGGATAAGGCAGGGTGGGGGAAAAAAAAATATTTGTGCAAGCTGAGATGGAACCATTTGTCAAACAAGTCGCACAGAGATGACTTGACAGGTACGACAGGGATGAAGAGTCTTTCTAGGCAGACACGCTCTTTCTCTGAAGAAGTGTTCCCACACAAGGACCATGGAAGTAAAACTGACGAAGTTTTGCATTGCAGGAAAATTGTGGTTTCTTGGTTACATTTCAAGTAAGAGGAAACAAAGAGCCGATTGCTTAAAGCTGCATAGTATGATATTTTGTTAATCAAAAAACCCGTCATCATTGGCAAATTGCTGTGGAACAAGAGGAATGACTCTCTTCTGTAGGAAAGCGATCAATTTCAGGATGGGAGCAGCATCACATCGAAACTCATTTCAATCCTTTAGTAACTGATACGGGGGGCGGCACGGTGGTGTAGTGGTTAGCGCTGTCGCCTCACAGCAAGAAGGTCCGGGTTCGAGCCCCGTGGCCGGCGAGGGCCTTTCTGTGCGGAGTTTGCATGTTCTCCCCGTGTCCGCGTGGGTTTCCTCCGGGTGCTCCGGTTTCCCCCACAGTCCAAAGACATGCAGGTTAGGTTAACTGGTGACTCCAAATTGACCGTAGGTGTGAATGTGAGTGTGAATGGTTGTCTGTGTCTATGTGTCAGCCCTGTGATGACCTGGCGACTTGTCCAGGGTGTACCCCGCCTTTCGCCCGTAGTCAGCTGGGATAGGCTCCAGCTTGCCTGCGACCCTGTAGAACAGGATAAAGCGGCTAGAGATGATGAGATGAGATGAGTAACTGATACGGAGCATCACTTCCCAGGTTTAGTTCACCCTTGCTATTATGATAATCTCTACTCTTCTGGGAAGGCTTTCCACTCAATTTTGAGGCGTAGCTATGGGGGTTTGTGGTCATTTGAGCATTAGTGAGTGAGGCCAGGTGCTGATATTGGGCGAAGATCCAATGGTTTGGGCAAGATGGTCAGGTGTCCACAAACTTTTGAGCACACATCGTGTGCATTTTGATGATTAAAAACATCTTTGAACAAGTTTTTACACGGTCAGTTTATGTATCCTGTGGCAAGAGTCTTCAAATTTCAAATATTTTTTTGCTTTGGTTAACATCCTATCATTTGATGCAGCTTTGATGGAAAAAAATGTTCCTCTCTGTGGTTCATTTTCTCTCTCTCTCCATGACGTCTCTTTTAAACAAAACTCACTTTTCTGGTTGTTTCCACCATGCGTTGTCATGGCTATTCTGGCTATTTTATTCACTTGATCCCTGCTCACAGGAAATGAGGAAACGTTTGGTTCGTAACGTCTCCTATCTGTCAGAGTTGCAGAAGCAGTTTGTTGATAAGCCATCTTTCTACTACAGAACTCTCATGTTCCTCATTTTGATGTATTTCGCAGTTCAAATTTGCATCACCAGATTGAAGCAATCAGTCCATCAAGCCTGTACCTTCACACCGTATTTCAACCTCAGCCGTTGTTGAACTTGAGCTACTCTTTAACACGCTTTTACCAAGCCACATTGTTTTCCATCAGTGCTGTTAAAAAAAATAACATTACATTTGTTTTTTTGTTAATGTTCCTGTATGTGTGGTTTGTAGGCGTGTTTTGCATCTGAACTTTCACTTCATAGCCGTTTCATAGCTAATAGCGATAGCAGAGGGTTGGACAGAGGGAGAGGAAAAGCCTGTGGTTTTCTCACTTTTTAATAAGCGTACCTGTACAATAATAATAAGGAAGGGAAGCTGGGGTGAACAAAAGACCGAGCGATGTTTATTCACACTTTTTCACCACAGGCATGGTTGTGCATCTGAAAGTGAAGATGATGATTTGAAATAAAGCTACTGTAACATGAAGCTGCAATTAAAATGCCACATGTACAGTACCTGAAAGAGTGGTGAGGTAAAATTATCGGAAGATATTTTCATGAAAAATGTCACGCTTGGTTTAGTTTGCTAACAAATGACAAGCAAAACAGTACCATGTTAACAAACTCCTTAGTGGTGATGTTTTCATTTAATGTTCACAGAAATAATTTATGAAGGAAAAATGATGCCAAGACATGAAACACAAGACTTGATTACCTCCGCCAAGGAGGTTATGTTTTCGGTAGCGTTGGTTTGTTTGTTGGTTTGTCTGTTGGCAACATTACGGAAAAAGTTATGAAAGGATTGCTCTGAAATTTTTTCCAGAGGTGTGACTGGGCACAAGTAACAATCCATTAAATTTTGGCGGTGATCCGGATCACCTTCTGGATCCCGGATTTTTTTGAAGGATTCTTGGCGGAGGTCTGTGCTCTCCGAGTGCTTTTCTAGTTTGTCCTGTTTTTTTTTTTTTTTTTTTTTGAAAATTAGCATACAGTGGTGCTTGAAAGTTTGTGAACCCTTTAGAATTTTCTCTATTTCTGCATAAATATGACCTAAAACATCAGATTTTCACACAAGTCCTAAAAGTAGATAAAGAGAACCCAGTTAAACAAATATGAGACAAAAATATTATACTTGGTCATTTATTTATTGAGGAAAATGATCCAATATTACATATCTGTGAGTGGCAAAAGTATGTGAACCTTTGCTTTCAGTATCTGGTGTGACCCCCTTGTGCAGTAATAACTGCAACTAAACGTTTCCGGTAACCATTGATCAGTCCTGCATACCGGCTTTGAGGAATTTTAGCCCATTCCTCCATACAGAACAGCTTCAACTCTGGGATGTTGGTGGGTTTCCTCACATGAACTGCTCGCTTCAGGTACTTCCACAACATTTCAATTGGATTAAGGTCAGGAGTTTGACTTGGCCATTCCAAAACATTTAACTTCTTTAACCATTCTTTGGTAGAACGACTTGTGTGCTTAGGGTTGTTGTCTTGCTGCATGACCCGCCTTCTCTTGAGATTCAGTTCATGGACAGATGTCCTGACATTTTCCTTTAGAATTCGCTGGTATAATTCAGAATTCATTGTTCCATCAATGATGGCAAGCCGTCCTGGCCCAGATGCAGCAAAACCGGCCCAAACCATGATACTACCACCACCATGTTTCACAGATGGGATAAGGTTCTTGTGCTGGAATGCAGTGTTTTCCTTTCTCCAAGCATAACGCTTCTCATTTAAACCAAAAAGTTCTATTTTGGTCTCATCCATCCACAAAACATTTTTCCAACAGCCTTCTGGCTTGTCCACGTGATCTTTAGCAAACTGCAGACGAGCAGCAATGTTCTTTATGGAGAGCAGTGGCTTTCTCCTTGCAACCCTGCCATGCACATCATTGTTGTTCAGTGTTTTCATGATGGTGGACTCATGAGCATTAACATTAGCCAATGTGAGAGAGGCCTTCAGTTGCTTAGAAGTTACCCTGGGGTCCTTTGTGACCTGGCTGACTATTACACGCCTTGCTCTTGGACTGATCTTTGTTGGTCGACCACTCCTGGGGAGGGTAATAATGGTCTTGAGTTTCCTCCATTTGTACACAATCTGTCTGACTGTGGATTGGTGGAGTCCAAACTCTTTAGAGATGGTTTTGTATCCTTTTCCAGCCTGATGAGCATCAACAATGCTTTTTTCTGAGGTCCTCGGAAATCTCCTTTGTTCATGCCATGGTACACGTCCACGAACATGTGTTGTGAAGATCAGACTTTTTGATAGATCCCTATTCTTTTTAAATAAAACAGGGTGCCCACTCACACCTGATTTCAATCAGTGGGACGACAAACATCTGATTCTAATTTCACCTTCAAATTAATTGCTAATCCTAGAGGTTCACCTACTTTTGCCACTGACATATGTAATATTGGATCATTTTCCTCAATAAATAAATGACCAAGTGTAATAATTTTGTCTCATTTGTTTAACTGGGTTCTCTTTATCTACTTTTAGGACTTTGTGTGAAAATCTGATGTTTTAGGTCATATTTATGCAGAAACACAAATTCTAAAGGGTTCTCAAACTTTCAAGCACCACCGTATCTACCCAAACACAACACTGTACCACTGTGAGCAGATAAATTGTTTGCTCAAGTAACACTTCCTTTCTAGTCATTAGTATTTGACTTGTATACAGTGGGGAAAATAAGTATTTGATACACTGCCGATTTTGCAAGTTTTCCCACTTACAAAGAATGGAGAGGTCTGGAATTTTTATCGGAGGTACACTTCAACTGTGAGAGACAGAATCTAAAAAAAAATCCAGAAAATCACATTATGATTTTTAAAAAATTAATTTGCATTTTATTGCATGAAACAAGTATTTGATCACCTACCAACCAGCAACAATTTTGGCTCTCAGACCTGTTAGTTTTTTCTTTAAGAAGCTCTCCTATTCTCCATTCATTACCTGTATTAATTGCACCTACGTAGTGGATGTTCATTATGTCTAACTATTACAAATATTTTAAGTTCGTTTCTTAGACAAGGATATTTTTTAAGCTTGTTACCTTGTTAACAGTTTCGGCGAGAATCTCCCGCCTTCTTCAGAAACAGTCACCAGATGTCGAGTGGTGACGTGCCTTATCAGCTGATGTTGCGTGCAGGAGGCGTGAACGTCCCGCCCAATTTGACAGGTAGTCCACGCCTCCTGCTGTCAGGTCGCTCCTCCAGGACGGCGCTCCAGGTGTGCGACAGTGCATACGCTCCCTCGTCCCGGTTCATCGTCCTCTGCGCCCGCTTGCGTATCTCCACTGCCTCTAAAATCCAACGCTGGAATCTATTTTCTTCAGCGCGAATGACTCTGGCCTCTTCCCAATTCATTATGTGATTTTGTCGTTTGCAGTGGTCTGAAATGGCTGATTTTAGGTTTTCTTGGTGTGCTTTTTCTTTTTCGGATCTTGTGAGTCTTCTTGTTGTTTCTTTTTCACATTCTAATTGGTGTTCTTTCCTTCGAGTATGGAAGCATCTGCCCGTTTCACCAATATAGACTTTATTACATGAACGGCAAGGGATTTCATAGATGACGTTGCATTTATTGTCCAGTTGTATTTTGTCTTTGGGGTGAACTAGCAGCTGTCGGAGGTTTTTGTATGGTTTGACCGGGGTGTTGATGTGGTATTTCCTCATGGATCGTTGGATGCGTTCTGTGACTCCTTTTATGTACGGTAATGTGACAAAGCCCCGGTTTGTTTTTTCGGTGTTTTTTCTTGTTTGTTTATTTTCTTTTATTTGTGTCTGTAATTTCCCTTTCCGAATTGCCCACGGTGGATATTGGCAGTTTTTTAATGCCTGTTGGATGTGTTGTTCCTCCTCCTGTCTGTCTTTCTCCTCCGTGATGCTCTGTGCTCGGTCGTATAGTGTTCTGATTACTGACATTTTGTGTGCGATGGGATGTTCAGATGTCCAGAGAAGATATTGGTCGGTGTGTGTAGGTTTTCTGTATGTTGTAATTCTAATGTTCCCTTCTTCTGTGTGGTGTATTTTTAAGTCCAAAAAAGCTATTGTCTTGTCCGTTTCCTCTTCGTGTGTGAATTTTATGTTGCCTGTCTTGTCTATGGAGTTTAAATGATCCGTGAGTTGTTGTGTGTGGCCTGTTTTGGTTATTTCAAGAATGTCATCAACGTATCTTTTCCAGAAGACAGGTTTGCAGTCATCCGGTGCTGTTTCTATGGCTCGGGTTTCCAGATCCTCCATAAAAAAAGTTACATAGAGTGGCAGATAGCAGGTCCCCCATTGCAAATCCCTCTTTTTGTCTATAGATTATGCCTCTAAATTGGAAAAATGTGGAAGTGGAAATGAAATGTAATAGTTTTGTTATGTCCTGTACTGTAAGTTTTGTGCGTTTTTTCAGGGTTCTGTCTGCTTTTAACCGGTTTTCTACTATGTTGAGAGTGTTTGTGACCGGTGTTTTTGTAAAGAGGGATATGACGTCATGCGATACAAACATTTCATCCTTTTTTATCTTGATTTCCTTTAATTCTTTTGCCAGTTGTTTTGAGTTTTTGCAGTGGTATTCCGTGAGTCCGAGGAGTGGTTTGATTATGTCTGCCAGCGTCTTGGAAAGGTTGTAAGTAACTGATCCTATACTGTCTACTATGGGTCTTAGTGGTGCTCCGGGTTTATGAATTTTCGGTGTGCCGTATATCCGGGGGGTGATGTTTGCTGTGGGGATGAGGTGGTTGTATGTTTGTTTATCGATTTTGTTGTCATCCAGTAACGGTTTGAGTAATAGCTTTAGTCTTCTTTTCTTTTCCTCCGTCGGGTCTTTTTTTAATACTTCATATGTGTTTGGGTCCGTGAGCATTTCATTCATTTGTTTTTCATATTGATTAGTGTCCATGACAACCGTGGTCCTCCCTTTATCAGCCGGTAATATTGTTATTTTCTTGTTCTTTGTGAGTGTTCTGATGGCTTCCATTTCCTGTTTGGTTATGTTTCTGGGTGGCGGTTTAGCTGAGGTGAGGATGCCTGCTATTTCGTTCCTTAATGCGGCTTTCTGTCCTTGGTCCTGTATCATATTGCACGCTAGTTCCGTGGCTAATACGAATTCTTCATGCGGGATTTTATTTGGTGTGATGGCATAGTTTAGTCCCCGTGAGAGTATAGTGCGTGCTGCTGTTAGTGTGTGTTTAGACAGGTTGCAAATCCATTTTTCGTTTGTTTGCTTGTCCTTGCATTTATTTTGTTTCTTATTGATAAGTCTGTTCAGTTTTTTAATATGGCGTGTTTTTGTTTTTGAAAACTCTTGTTCTTGTATTGCATTCAGATGTTCTTCCATATTTTTTTCCATGTCACTGCTGAATTTGAACCGGCGTTTGAATTCTTGTTTTCTTTGTGCTATTTCTGTGTTTAAATTGTTGATTTTGTTAGTCGTGCATCTGATTCTTTCTCTTACCAGAGTCATTCGCGCTCTTTCGATGGTCCTTTCCGCGTTTCTTGTTGGTATCGGATTTTTTATGTAGAGGCTTGCTGGAATGACGCCTTCGTCTCGGCAGCGGAAATGGTTTCTTTGTCGCGCCAATTTTTTTCCTAGCTTTTCCAGGTAGCGTACCTCTTTGGCACAATCTTCTCCATAACTTATTTTTAATACGTAGTGGATGTTCATTATGTCTAACTATTACAAATATTTTAAGTTCGTTTCTTAGACAAGGATATTTTTTAAGCTTGTTACCTTGTTAACAGTTTCGGCGAGAATCTCCCGCCTTCTTCAGAAACAGTCACCAGATGTCGAGTGGTGACGTGCCTTATCAGCTGATGTTGCGTGCAGGAGGCGTGAACGTCCCGCCCAATTTGACAGGTAGTCCACGCCTCCTGCTGTCAATATCTTCTCTGGACATCTGAACATCCCATCGCACACAAAATGTCAGTAATCAGAACACTATACGACCGAGCACAGAACATCACGGAGGAGAAAGACAGACAGGAGGAGGAACAACACATCCAACAGGCATTAAAAAACTGCCAATATCCACCGTGGGCAATTCGGAAAGGGAAATTACAGACACAAATAAAAGAAATAAACAAACAAGAAAAAACACCGAAAAAACAAACCGGGGCTTTGTCACACTACCGTACATAAAAGGAGTCACAGAACGCATCCAACGATCCATGAGGAAATACCACATCAACACCCCGGTCAAACCATACAAGAACCTCCGACAGCTGCTAGTTCACCCCAAAGACAAAATACAACTGGACAATAAATACAATGTCATCTATGAAATCCCTTGCCGTTCATGTAATAAAGTCTATATTGGTGAAACGGGCAGATGCTTCCATACTCGAAGGAAAGAACACCAATTAGAATGTGAAAAAGAAACAAGAAGACGACTCACAAGATCCGAAAAAGAAAAAGCACACCAAGAAAACCTAAAATCAGCCATTTCAGACCACTGCAAACGACAAAATCACATAATGAATTGGGAAGAGGCCAGAGTCATTCGCGCTGAAGAAAATAGATTCCAGCGTTGGATTTTAGAGGCAGTGGAGATACGCAAGCGGGCGCAGAGGACGATGAACCGGGACGAGGGAGCGTATGCACTGTCGCACACCTGGAGCGCCGTCCTGGAGGAGCGACCTGACAGCAGGAGGCGTGGACTACCTGTCAAATTGGGCGGGACGTTCACGCCTCCTGCACGCAACATCAGCTGATAAGGCACGTCACCACTCGACATCTGGTGACTGTTTCTGAAGAAGGCGGGAGATTCTCGCCGAAACTGTTAACAAGGTAACAAGCTTAAAAAATATCCTTGTCTAAGAAACGAACTTAAAATATTAATTGCACCTGTTTGAACTTGTTACCTGTATAAAAGACACCTGTCCACACACTCAGACTCCAACCTCTCCACTATGGGCAAGACCAAAGAGCTGTCTAAGGACACCAGGAACAAAATTGTGGACCTCCACAAGGCTGGGATGGGCTACAGGACAACAGGCAAACAGCTTGGTGAGAAGGCAACAACTGTTGGCTCAATTATTAGAAAATGGAAGAAACTCAAGATGGCTGTCAATCTCCCTTGGTCTGGGACTCCATGCAAGATCTTGCCTCGTGGGGTATCAATGATCATGAGAAAGGTGAGGGATCAGCCCAGAACTACACGGGAGGACCTAGTCAATGACCTGAAGAGAGCTGGGACCATAGTCTCAAAGATTACCATTAATCACACACTATGCCGTCGTGGATTAAAATCCTGCAGCGCACGCAAGGTCCCCCTGCTCAAGCCAGCACGTGTCCAGGCCCGTCTGAAATTTGCCAATGACCATCTGGATGATCCAGAGGAGGCATGGGAGAAGGTCATGTGGTCAGATGAGACCAAAATAGAGCTTTTTGGTATAAACTCCACTCGCTGTGTTTGGAGGAAAAAGGAGGATGAGTACAATCCCAAGAACACCATCCCAACTGTGAAACATGGGGGTGGAAACATCATACTTTGGGGGTGCTTTTCTGCAAAGGGGACAGGACAACTGCACCGTATTGAGGGGAGGATGGATGGGGCCATGTATCATGAGATTTTGGGCAACAACCTCCTTTCCTCAGTAAGAGCATTGAAGATGGGTCGTGGCTGGGTCTTCCAGCATGACGATAACCCGAAACACACAGCCAGGGCAACTAAGGAGTGACTCCGTAAGAAGCATTTCAAGGTCCTGGAGTGGCCTAGCCAGTCTCCAGACCTGAACCCAATAGAAAATCTTTGGAGGGAGCCAAAACTCCGTGTTGCCCACTGACAGCCCCGAAACCTGAAAGATCTGAAGATCTGTATGGAGGAGTGGGCCAAAATCCCTGCTGCAGTGTGTGCAAACCTGTACAAGAACCACAGGAAACGTCTGACCTCTGTAATTGTAAACAAAGGTTTCTGTACCAAATATTAAGTTTTTCTCTTGTATCAAATACTTTTTTCATGTAATAAAATGCAAATTAATAATTTAAAAATCATACAATGTGATTTTCTGGATTTTTTTTGTTTGTTTGTTTGTTTGTTTGTTTGTTTGTTTTTTAGATTCTCTCTCACAGTTGAAGTGTACCTACGATAAAAATTCCAGACCTCTCCATTCTTTGTAAGTGGGAAAACTTGCAAAATCGGCAGTGTATCAAATACTTATTTTCCCCACTGTAAATCTAACCTTAGGCTAAAAATTATATTCCAGTTGTGGTCGGAAGTTTACATACAGTGACTGTTATCTTGGATATGAATGTCATGGCCATATTTGGGCTTTCAGAAATTTCTTTGAACTGTTCGTTTTCAAAAAAATAAATCACTGGAAAGTGAAAGGGAAAATAAAATGCAACTGGAGTGGTTCAGCCTGTCTCCCAGTTCCTCATTTCCCAATCCGTGAGAGTGTCTCAATATTATACTGTGTAAACAAGTAGCTAATGTTGCTAGCAAGCTGGCATTAGGATAACTACCATGTTGAGTAAACTGGTGGATTATTATTATTATTATTATTATTATTATTATTGTGTGGTTAACCTGTAGCTATGGTCTTTAGCGAACTAGCTAACAAATACGTACGTAGACACACATTGCATTGGCCACAATACTTTGCAGTGTTATTTTGACTGACATCGTTTGTCCATATCTCTCTCTCTCTCTCTCTCTCTCTTTCTCTCTCTCTCTCTCTCTCAGGCTGGGTCCAATCTTTGCCCTCTTTGTGCCTTTCTTCTATTCAATCCCTCGAGTTCAGGTCACTCAGTTCCTGAGCTACGTCTCGATAAGCAACAAGTCTCTCGTGTACCTCGTGGGCCTGCAGGTGAGCTGTGTGATTTTGCTGAAAACACTTGGTATAGGAATGTGTCTACTCATCTAAGATTTGATTTGATACTGATCTTGACCACAGTCACTTCTTACAGTGTGTGCCTCAGGGTAGCTGCCCACACACACTCACTGTTCCATGATGCTTCTGACTACTGAATAATTAAGTAGCTTACTCATTTCATTATTATAATCAACAAATACATAAAGACTCCTTTGTATATGTGTGGGTTTCTTATTTTTTCTTTTTTTTTAAATGCTGTTAATGTATTCCTACTGTGTACATTGATAACAACAGCACATTTGGTTAAGTGATGACATTATTTTTTGCTCACTTGTCTTTCTGTCTATATCAGTTGCTGACTTCTAGCACTTACATGTGGGTTGTGGCCTTTAGTGGCTTGGTAAGTGAAATCATAATTTAATGCTTGGAAACTTCATCTATATTTCACCTACATTTATCACCAAAATCATATGCTGTGTAATCTGCACAAACTTTCACCCCATTTACCGTTAGCATAACTCATTTCTAACCACTAAACATTTCACACCTCGTCCCACCAGCACAGGTCAGACGTAGCCTCAACTTGTTTTATTAATCATCATGTTCGTTTGTTTCAGATGCTCTGGTTTAATTTGGAAGGAAAACTTCTTGTTATACTTGTGCAAAAAACATGTAGTTTTTCTTAAGATGTTAATAGTGAAGAAATCAAGCTGTTGTTGTTGTTGTTGTTGTTGTTGTTGTTTCAAGTTTGAATCCCCTTTATAACTGCCTCCGTGCTACTATTTGTCCTGACAAATCACTGTATGACATTTCTGCGTTCAGGTTTCAGGTGTACTGTACTACAGTAACATGTTGGCTCTCCAGCGGTTCCTTTATGTTCCTCAGTGGCTGGCGCGCTGCAGCTCTCAGCTCCTGGGTCCTGTGTTCTCGGGCACAGAGCCACATGCTGAGGCTCCAGTAGGGATGGGAGCCACGTTGGACATCCAGCGACAGCAGCGCATGGATATGCTAGACCAACAGCTGCTGCTCTCACAGCTGGCCCAGCTCAGGAGAAATGCCCAGCAGCCACCACCCCAGCAGGTATCACCTACATTCCCCAATGTGTTAAATATTGTGGGGGGATTTATAGTGCCTTGCAAAAGTATTCATCACCCTTGGTGTTTGTCCTGTTTTGTCGCATTACAAACTGGAAATTAAAATGGATTTTGGAGGGTTGGCACCATTTGATTTATGCAACATGCCTACAACTTTAAAGGTGCAAATTGTTGTTTTATTGTGACACAAACAATAATTAAGATGAGAAATCAGAAATCTGGAGTGTGCAGAGGTATTCACCCCCTTTCATATGAAACCCCTAAATAAGAGCTGGTCCAACCAATTCACTTCATAAGTCACATAATTAGTTGATTAAGATCCACATGTGTGTGCAGTCAGTGTCACATGATGTCTGTATAAATCAACCTGTTCTGGAAGGACCCTGACTCTGCAACACTACTGAGCAAGCAACATGAAAACCAAGGAGCCTCCAAACAGGTCAGAGACAAAGTTGTGGAGAAGTATAGATCAGGGTTGGGTCATAAAAAATATCCCAAACTTTGAATATCCCACGGAGCACCATTAAATCCATTATAGCAAAATGGAGAGAATATGGCACCACTACAAACCTGACAAGAGAAGGACGCCCACCAAAACTCAGACCGGGCAAGGAGGGTGTTAATCAGAGATACAACAAAGACACCAAAGATAACACTGAAGGAGCTGCAAAGATCCACAGCGGAGATGGGAGTATCTGTCCATAGGACCACTTTAAGCCGTACACTCCACAGAGTGGGGCTTTATGGGAGAGTGGCCAGAAAAAAGCCATTGCTTAAAAAATCACATTTGGAGTTTGCCCAACAGCATGTGAGAGACTCCCCAAATATATGGAAAATGATTCTCTGGTCAAATGAGACAAAAATTGATCTTTTTGGTCATCATGGGAATGCCACATGTGGCACAAACCCAGCACCCTGAGAACACCATTCTTACAGTGAAGCATGGTGGTGGCAGCATCACGCTGTGGGGATATTTTCCATCTGCAGTGACAGGAAAGCTGGTCAGGACTGAAGGAAAGATGGATGGCACTAAATAAAGGGCAATTCTGGAGGAAAACCTGTTTGAGTCAGCCAGAGGTTTGAGACTGGGACGAAGGTTCACGTTCCGGCAGGACAAATGACCCTAAACGTACTGCTAAAGCTACACTGGAGTGGTTTAAAGGGAAATATTTAAAATGTCTTGGAATGGCCTAATCAAAGCCCAGACCTCAATCCAATTGAGAATTTGTGGCTGGCATAACTTGAAGATTGCTGGACACCAACGCAACCCATCTAACTTGAAGGAGTTAGAACAGTTTTGCCTTGAAGAATGGGCAAAAATCCCAGTGGCTAGATGTGTTAAGCTAATAGAGACATACCCCAAGAGACTTGCAGCTGTAATTGTAGCAAAAAGTGGCTCTACAAAGTATTGCCTTTGGGGGGGGGGTTGAATACCCATGCACACTCCAGATTTCTGTTTTTTCATCTTGTTTGTGTCACAATAAAAAAAAAAAAAGTGTGCACCTTTTAAAGTGGTAGGTATGTTGTGTAAATCAAATGGTGCTAACCCTCCAAAGATCCATTTTAATTCCAGCTTGTAATGCAACAAAACAGGACAAACTCCAAGGGGGATGAATACTTTTGCAAGGCACTGTACATCTATCTGGTGGTGTTTTACTAACTAAGACGAAGGTACACTCACTGAGCACTTTATTAGTAACACTTGTACACCTACTCACTCATTCATATACTTATCTAATGAGCTGATCGTGTTGCAGCAGTCCGGTGCATAAAATCATGAAGCCAGCAGCTTCAGGTAATGTTCACATCAAACATCTGAACGAGAGGGAAATGTGATCTCGGTGATTTGAACCTTGGTGCCAGATGGGCTGGTGTGAGTATTTCTATAACTGCTGATGATCTGTGGTTTTCATGCACACCAGGCTCTTACTCTGAATGGTGTAATAAAGAAAAACCATCCAGTGAGTGACAGATCTGTGAATAGAAATGCCATGTTGATGAGAGATCTATGGAGAATGGCAAGACTGGTTCGAGCTGACACACAGACTACAGTGACTCAGATTAGTCACTGTACATTTGTGTTGAGCAGAAAAGCATCTCAAGAACAGAAAGCTGAGGGTGCGGTGAGCACAGGTTCACCAAAACTGGACCGGTGAAGACTGGAAGAACAAACGTACCCTGGTCTGATGAAGCTTGTTTTCTGCTGAGGCACACAGATGGTAGGGCCAGAATTTGGTGCTTATAATATGAATCCATGGACCCAACCTGCCTTGTGTCAACAGTCCAGGCTGGTGGAGGTGGTATAATGGTGTGGGGAAATTTTTTATTTATTTATTTATCCCCCCGGCACACTTTGGGCCTGTTAATACCAATCAGTCATTGCTTGAATGCCACAGTATATTTGAGTATTGTTGCTGACCATGTGCATCACTTCATGGACACATTTTACCATCTTTTACTGGCTACTTCCAGCATGATAATGCACCATGTCGCAAAGTAAAAGTCGTCTCAAACTGGTTTCATGAAGATGACCGTGAGTTCAGCATTCTTCAATGGCCTTCCCAGTCCTATAATCTAAATCCAACAGAACACTTTCAGGACGTGGTAGAACGGGAGCATGAAAGTGCACCTGAAAAATATGCCATGATGAAAACATGTCAACAGAAGCTCAGAGGAATGTTTCCAACATGTAGAATCAATGCCATTAAGAAATGAGGCAAAGGGAGGCCCTACACAGTATTAGTGTAATGTAATGACTTAAGTGCTCTGGTGTAGAGTAGATATGGAGTCTGTGTATCCAGCCAATCACATGGAAGCAGTGCAATGCATAAAATCAGGGAGGTACAGGTCAAGAGCTTCAGTTATTATTTACATCATGTACCACACATGTTGGATGGGCTACAACAGCAGAAGACCACATCGGATTCCACTCCTTTCGGCCAAGAGCAGGACTCTGAGGCTGCAGTGGGCACAGGGTGGATGAAAACTGGGAAAACATCACCTGGTCTTCATCCAGTGGCGTCGTTAGGCCCTATCGCTTGGGGCTATATCGCTTGGAGCTATACCCCGGGTATTTTCGCCCTAAAAAAAAAAGAGATTTAATAGAAAACTGACTGAAACAGATCGGAACTTGTCCGAAGACAGAAGGGGGACATAATTGAGCGCTGCACAGTGCGCATTCAAAATTTTGGTAACCACCAACAAAACAACATTCAGAACTAGTTGGAAGATGACTTTAAAAAAAAAACACCATTGTTTGGATTTTGACTGCGAGCTAGCCTAGTGGTTAACATGTCCGCCTCTTGATTTGGGAGATTGCAAGTTCTGCTTGTGGTCAGGTCATACCAAAGACCATCATAACAAGAAGACAGAGTATATATCCCCCACCCTATATACCAACTATATACCAAGTTTCAAAATATTTTGTCACGTTTTTCAAGTTCTGCTGCAGGAAACCAACCCTACCTCTTTACACTGACCTCAGCAGCTCATGGCATAAGCCCACCAGACCTTTGGGCCAGGTGAGCTAAAAATTAAAATTTCTTACATTTCTTAGTAGCAAAGGGCACATGTACATTACTTAATTAACACGTATACCAACTTTCAAGATCATACCACTCATAGTTTTCAAGTTCTGCTCCAGAAACAAAACGCTGGTTACGAATGTAACCGTGGTTCTATGACTAAGTGGAAGACTGCCAGGGTGGTGCTAAAAGCACTAGTGGAAGGATCTTTGCATCCACGCGTTTCGAGAGTCGCATACAAAAGTTGTCATCTCATGACGTATGACGTGCCTGCCTATATAAGGCAACATCCCACATCATTTGGCCTCAAGATCATTCTCGCACAATCCGAGTGACCAAAGACCCTGGCGGTCTTCCACTTAGTCATAGAACCACGGTTACATTCGTAACCAGCGTTCTATTTCCTTCACTCCAGACCGCCAGGGCGGTGCTAAAAGCACTAGTGGAAGACGAATACCAACCCAGTCACGAGGAATTCAGAAGAGCATCACCACCTTCTGGAAGAACAGCTGCACACAGCAATGGCATGGACGCAACATTTAGCCTGTAGTACCAGGCAAATGTACATGTATTGGACCAAGTTGCAGCAGCACAAATGTCAGAGAGTGGTACACCCCGGAGAGCTGCCCATGATGTTGCCTGAGCACGCGTCGAATGGCAGCGGACAGGAGAGGGCACAGTACATCCCATAGATTCATAGGCATGGGTGATTGCCTCCACAACCCAACGGGAGAGCCGCTGCTTGGACAGAGGCCTTCCTCTTGGAGCGCCACCAAAACATACAAACAATTGGTCTGTTGTACGAAAGGCTGCCGTCCTATCAAAATAAAACCTCAGAGCCCTGACAGGGCACAACTCAGCACGCAAGTCCGTCCTGTCCGCCGGTATAGCAGTCAGCAAAATCGGCTGGTTGCTAAACTGGGGAGATAAGACTTTCGGGAGGAAAGCTGGGTTAGGCCACAATGAAACACTGTCGAACACAGGGCCCCAACGAAGACAAACAGTACTCACTGAGAGGGCATGTAGCTCACTCACACGCCAGGCTGTTGTGATGGCAAGGAGAAAAGCTGTTTTAACAGAGAGCCACTTAATGTCAGCTGCTGCCAGGGGCTCATAAGGAGGCAAGCAAAGGGATTCAAGCACAGTGTTCAGATCTCATGACGGACTCCGCACAAAACGAGGAGGATTAAGACGAACTGCCCCTCTCAAAAAGGCTACCACCAGCCAGTGGGACCCAAGTGAAACACCTCCAACCTCTGAACGGTGGGCTGTTAGTGCTGCAACATACACCTTAAGTGTAGATGCAGCCCTGCCAAGCTCTAAAAGGTGCTGCAGGAAATCTAAAATCTGTGGAACAAAGCAGCTTAGGGGGTCAATGTTGCATTCTGCACACCAATCACAGAACACCTTCCACTTGCCTGCATATAAGCGTCGGGTAGATTCTGCATGTGCGTTCACCACAGTGTTCCTGGTCCCTTCTGAACACTCCAGTAGTAGCCCCGGGGCCCCAAGGGCCACACCCAGAGCTTCAGGCGTTCGGGACATGGGTGTTGAATCCTGCCCTCCATCTGCGTCAGCAAGTCGGGCCTGCTGGGCAGCTGACAAGGGGGTCCCACTAGTAGTGACAGCAGGAGCTGGAACCATGGCCTGGATGGCCAATGAGGAGCTATCAATAGCACATGGTGACCGTGATTGTGCACACGGCAGAGAGTCCTCCACAACAGTGGTAGAGGGGGAAAGGCATAAAGGATGGCCCTCGGCCAGTCGTGGGCCAGAGCATCCTGGCCCAACACTGCCGTTTCTTCTCCCAGGGAAAACCATGTCGGACAATGAGTTGTCTGACTGCTCGCAAACAGGTCCACAGTTGCTCTCCCATAGGTTTTCCAGATCTGTTCCACCGTGTCTGGATGCAGTTTCCAATCCCCTTGAGACACCTTGCCGTGTGACAGAGCATCTGCCACACTGTTTAGGCGTCCAGGTAGATAAGATGCCCTTATGGAAAGGAGGTTGTCCTGAGCCCATACTAGGAGACTGTGAGCCACCTGAAGCGCAGCTACAGACCTTGTGCCCCCCTGATGATTGATATAGAAAACAGTTGCCACATTGTCTGTACGTACCAATACATGTTTGCCCCGCAGCACTTCCTGAAAGTGGTGCAACGTCAGAAACACCGCCATCGACTCCAGTGTGTTGATGTGGGACATGCACCACGGAGCAGGCCAGGTGCCGTTCACACCTTGCCGACGCCAGACTCCACCCCAATCCATGAGGGAAGCATCTGTCCGGATAACCTCCCACCGTCCCGGTGGGGGACCAAGTGGAACTCCACGAGTGAGAAAGTGTGCCTGGGACCAAGGCCTTAGCGTGAGCATGCAACGGCATGTTATTCTCACCCTCATATGCCTGTCTCACACTGGACACAGATGCAGTTGAAGAAGCCATCTCTAAAAAGCCCTTAGCCACAGAAGAACCAGAGGAATGACTACTGAGGCCGCTGTGAGTTTCCCCAACAGCCGAAGGAGAGAAACGTAACGCTGAGTTCCCCCGACACGAAGGTGGTTCACACCAGTGAGAATTGAACTTATTCTGTCTGGTGTGGGACTGGCCAGCATAGTGTTTGAATCCAGGGCAAGGCCGATGAAATGTGTTGCCTGGACTGGGACCAGTTTGCACTTCCTCTGGTTCACCCTGAACCCCAGAGCCGTAATGTGTAGTAGCAACCGGTGAGCATGTTCCCTGGCCTGTTCGGGCAATGCCGCACAAAGAAGCCAGTCGTCCGAGTAAGGGAGCACTCTCATACCCTCCTTCTGAAGGGGTTCTAGTGCTACTTGGACGCATTTTGAGAACACCTTTGGCGCCAGAGAAAGTACAAAGGGGAGAACTCTGAACTGAAAAATCTTTCCCATGAACGAAAAACGAAGGAAGCGCCTGTGGTCCACGGCAATGGGTATGTGAAAATAGGCATCCTCGAGATCTACGGTCACAAACCAGTCCTGGTTTGTGATCACTTGCAGTACATCTGTTGTTCGTAGCATTCGAAAAGGAAGCACCTTCAAGAAACGGTTTAACCTTCTTAAATCTAAAATCGGCCTGAACCCGCCGTCTTTCTTTGGAACGAGAAAATAAACTGAAAAGAAACCCCCTGGGTGAACAATGGGGTCGACCATCTCTATGGCTTCTTTTTGTAGCAACAACTGAACTTCTCTCGACAAGGCTTCTGCCTGTCTTAGATTGGTTATAACTGTCTGCCTCACACCCGAATGCATTGGTGGCCAGCGGCGGAATTGCAGGTGGTACCCTTCTGAAAGGGTGGTGAGTAGCCATTGGCTGGTTGTTATTTCGCACCAACGCGCTAGCTGGCTGCCTGTAAAAACTCCTGCCACTGGCCCTGACTGGTCAGTGGTCCTGTCTACGTTTTTCGGAAGGGATGGGGGGGGCGACGACGGCAGGGAGGACCCGTCTGTCGAAAAGGGCGAAAACTCACGTGTGGCTGAGTGCCACCCTGCCTGGCCGAGGGAGATGGGGGATTGGGGGCCTGCTGCTGGGGTCGATGGGGAGACCTTTGTGCAGCTCTAGGGGCCACATGCCTAAAGCGTGAGGCAGAAGGGTTTGGTGGAGCTCTGAAGGTGGGTGCTATGCCCACATGATGGGAGCGAGACTCTGTAACAGACACACGTCTGTCAAGAGCCTCTTGTGCTGCTGGCCCAAAGACCTGTCCAGGTGCCAGTGGGAGGTGCCTCAGGTTGTTCCTGCATACTTCTGGCAGAGGCGATTGAGCCAGCCACACTTGCCGACGGGCTTGCAGCAAGGTGCCCAAGGTAGTGCCACACTGGTTGGCAATGACACCCATAGCCTGCAGTGCAAGTTTCAGTACCTCAGCCGCCAGTGGGTCTGCCGATGATGTGTTGAGTGTCGAGTGCAGCATAACAAGCATGTGTGCCAGCGAGTTAGACACCCTGCTAAGAAAGGCAGTAGAGTTGTAAGCATGAGAAAGTAGCTCGTCTGTGCGGCAGCACTCAGCGTTAGGGCAACGCACCTGCTCCTGAAGTGCTTCATCGGGAGACACAATGAGCGAAGCAATGCTTGATTCGACTACTGGCATGCTACCCAAGCCAACAGCACCGGGGTCCTGCATCGCCGCAAGCGTGCGAGACATCTGGTCTGGACGGGCAGGTTTTGTAGCAGCCTCCAGGGCAGAGGCCACCACAGAAGTAAAGTCACGACACTGTGGAATTACTGGAGAGGCACGCTGAACACAGCACAGGAACATGTTCTCAGATCCGGTAGGAGGCGCTGAGGTGTCCAACTGCAAACGTGCAAGCAAAGCCTTCAGTGTGGCCTCCACCGAACCCACCACTGAGGCAGACTCCCCAGATCACCCAGAGGTAACATCATTGCCCGAATCACAGGGCTCAACACCTGGCAGGACTTCGCTTGGTGGCTGCGCCAAGGGAGAAGGCTGACTGAAAAAGGTGTCTGAGGCAGCCACAGACATCACTTCCTCTTGGTCAGGTGGCTGAGAACATGAGCCAACGGGCGACAAGGAGGCAGGCGGTGCAGGCTGTTCCTCTACAGTACCTACCTGTGCCCCTGCTGTGGGGGGGGCTTGCAAGCAGAGGCAGCAGACGCCCCACTGTAGATGAGCAGTTCCACTTTACGCTGTAACTCCGAAGACTTAGATTTTTTGCGCTGTTTTGCATGCACTGGTGGTGAAAGCTTACGCTTACGCTGTGTCTGAGAATCCAAGAGCAGAAAACTGCTCGATGCATGTTCCACACCAGCCAACCGCGCCTGTCTAACAGTAAGCAGCATTAACGCACAGGAAGGGCATGGATCAGACATTGCCTCCCTTAGATGTTGCATGCCAAGGCACTCCGTGCAGCGATCATGTGCATCCAGCACCTCCATTAGATTGGGGCAAGTGGAACACCTCACTGAATCCATCTCAGTGTCTACTCACCCGCAAATTTTTTTTTTTTTTTAAGAAAAGAAGCAAGGTGTAGCGCTGCTTGCTAGCCTGGCAACCAAGGCTAGCGAGTTCACAAGCGCAACTTTACCGCTACAGACAACGATTTACTAGCAACCAGAAAACCGATGCTCACGTAAAGTTGTAAGTACACGTTAATGTTATTGGCAACCAATTCGCTAACTCGCTCAACACTGACAAACCTGCCGGCAACCGAGCAGTTTGTGACAAGACCGATATAATAACCGCCCCTGAAAACTTGGCAGCCAAGATTCAGTGACTATTGATGCATAAAACAAGTTACCTTAGCGACCAAACAGCTCGCGTGGAGTCGAGTCCCACTGAAGTCCTCTTCAGTCACGAGCTGCACTGTAGATTGTGGCAGGTATTCCCACAGTTAACACAATTCCAATAGAAAAGATGCGATTCCAACGCGAGAAAAAAGAAGAGGCCAAATGACGTGGGATGTTGCCTTATGTAGGCAGGCACGTCATGAGATGACAACTTTTGTATGCGACTCTCGAAACGCGCGGATGCAAAGATCCTTCCACTAGTGCTTTTAGCACCGCCCTGGCGGTCTGGAGTGAAGGAAATAGAACCTACCCCTAAGACTAACCTGAGCGACTAAGTCTGAAATTGTTTCCATGGGAACATGAAAACTTTAAATTTCTCAAATTTCTTAGCATCAAAAGGCACATCTACATCATCTTGTTAACATGTATACCAAGTTTCAAATCTGTATCATGAATAGTTTTGGATGTATCCTCCGGAAACGAACATTGCTCTTAGAAACGAAGTCAAAATCTATTTATGTAAAAATTTTAAATATTTTTTTTTCAAAAATCCAAAATGGCAAAAGTCATCAGTTCACATGTTGCTTGATGTGTACAGTGGTGCGTGAAAGTTTGTGAACCCTTTAGAATTTTCTCTATTTCTGCATAAATATGACTTAAAACGTAATCAGATTTTCACACAAGTCTTAAAAGTAGATAAAGAGAACCCAGTCAAACAAATGAGACAAAAATATTATACTTGGTCATTTATTTATTGAGAAATGATCCAGTATTATGTAGGTGAGTGGCAAAAGTATGTGAACCTTTGCTTTCAGTATCTGGTGTGACCCCCTTGTGCAGCAATAACTGCAACTAAATGTTTCCAGTAACTGTTGATCAGTCCTGCACACCGGCTTGGAGGAATTTTAGCCCATTCCTCCGTACAGAACAGCTTCAACTCTGGGATGTTGGTGGGTCTCCTCACATGAACTGCTCGCTTCAGGTCCTTCCACATTTCAGTTGGATTAAGGTCAGGACTTTGACTTGGCCATTCCAAAACATTTAACTTCTTTAACCATTCTTTGGTAGAATGACTTGTGTGCTTGGGGTCATTGTCTTGCTGCATGACCCACCTTCTTCTGAGATTCAGTTCATGGACAGATGTCCTGACATTTTCCTTTAGAATTGGCTGGTATAATTCAGAATTCATTGTTCTATCAATGATGGCAAGCCGTCCTGCCCCAGATGCAGCAAAACAGGCCCAAACTATGATACTACCACCACCATGTTTCACAGATGGGATAAGGTTCTTATGCTGGAATGCAGTGTTTTCCTTTCTCCAAACATAACGCTTCTCATTTAAACCAAAAAGTTCTATTTTGGTCTCATCCTTCCACAAAACATTCTTCCAATAGCCTTCTGGCTTGTCCACGTGGTCTTTAGCAAACTGCAGATGAGCAGCAATGTTCTTTTTGGACAGCAGTGGCTTTCTCCTTGCAACCCTGCCATGCACACCATTGTTGTTCAGTGTTCTCCTGATGGTGGACTCATGAACATTAACATTAGCCAATGTGAAAAAGGCCTTCAGTTGCTTAGAAGTTACCCTGGGGTCCTTTGTGACCTCGCCGACTATTACACACCTTGCTCTTGGAGTGATCTTTGTTAGTCGACTCCTGGGGAGGGTAACAATGGTCTTGAATTTCCTCCATTTGTACACAATCTGTCTGACTGTGGATTGGTGGAGTCCAAACTCTTTAGAGATGGTTTTGTAACCTTTTCCAGCCTGTTGAGCATTAACAATGCTTTTTCTGAGGTCCTCAGAAATCTCCTTTGTTCGTGCCATGATACACTTCCATAAACATGTGTTGTGAAGATCAGACTTTGATAGGTCCCTGTTCTTTAAATAAAACAGGGTGCCCACTCACACCTGATTGCCATCCCATTGATTGAAGACATCTGACTCTAATTTCACCTTCAAATTAACTGCTAATCCTAGAGGTTCACATACTTTTGCCACTGACAGATATGTAATATTGGATTATTTTCCTCAATAAATAAATGACCAAGTATTATATTTTTGTCTCACTTGTTTAACTGGATTCTCTTTATCTACTTTTAGGACTTGTGTGAAAATCTGATTGTTTTAGGTCATATTTATGCAGAAATAGAGAAAATTCTGAAGGGTTCACAAACTTTCAAGCACCACTGTATACAAAGTTTCATGAAGATATCTTCAGTAGTTTTAAAGATATGGACCGGAAACGAAAACGTGACCAGACGGATGGAACCCATTTCTATATCCCCTGTCAAACTAGCCCCTCACTTTAACCCGAATTGTATAGGCGGGAGGCTGAGGGCTATGGAAACAGAGATTGGCACCGCCCAACGCGCCATAATGGCCTGGTTAGTACTGGGATTGGAGACTGCCTGTGAAGACTAGGGCATTGTGTGGGAAGGACTTTAGATTGTTGGAGTATTCAAGAAAACTGATGGTAAGTCATCGACCGTGGGGGTGTTGTGTGTGTGGTTTTTTATATAGTAATGGTATAACCTTTCAAATTATGCTAATGCACAAAACCTACTCTGTGTAACCTGGTTAAGTTGAATTTCTAGCGTAGGGTCTGTGTGATTTTTAGTGTGCCAGGCGAGCTCAAAAGTTTGAGTGGTTTAACGAATATCTACAGTGGTGGTTTATTTTCCCCGACTAAGCTTATTTAACAGATCAACAACAATTTGTGCTCATGTAGACACCAACAGTTGCCCTGACATCATTTTAATCATATGTTTTAATGCTACATCTAGCTTACGCAGAACCAGCCAGCCAATCTTACCATAGCCAGCCTTTGGCATATTAGTCACGTATATGGATAAAATAGTGTTTGTTTTGTTTTGCCATGCAATATTAATAAATTCAACATAAATTTGTGTTGTCCAGACACCACAAATGAGCTGCTGCAGTCAACTGAGCCTGGATGCATTGGAGAAAATGGTTGTGTGTGAGAGAGAAACTTGTAAGACACATTTATATGATCATAGTCTTGTGAGATGGGATATCATTTGGGATGTTGTAATGTAATATAATGTAGCTGAGAATTTGTCTTTGTGGTCCTTAAGGAGCACTGTCAGTGAGAAATGATGTATTTTTATTAAACTGATAAATCGTACAAGTGATATTTAATAGTCAATTGGCACATGCCTCAGTTTCCTGAGACAGAAACTGAAGTGAACTGCATACATTTAAAAAGAGCAGTGCAAAAATCAGTAATAAAGATGTCCTAACCTGTTAAATGTGTGTGGGTGATATTTCTTGTAACAGTAGCTATAACCTCACCAAGCTATCGATGCCAATCTCCCTTTAAAAAATACAACCCACAGGAAAACTTGACTTGGCCCCTGATCATTTCAGTAGCTAGAAACGCCCGTCTTCATCTAATCTCCAACTTCCCAATTTCGATGAACCTTTGCCCACTATAGCCTTAACGGAGACCCTACAACAGAGGATTTTCCTTTTCAAAGATCTTTAAAGCTTGTTGAGAAAGCAAGAACCGTTATAAACATTTATTAATGTCTCCTCAAATTCGGTTTTGATTTTTTCCAATTTTCAGACTTATTTTAGATTTTTCTCTATGTTCTGACATTAAAAAATGAGACGTTTGAAAAATTCCAATTATCATCTTAGTTTTTAATAAGTCTCTAAAAATGTCACGTATCTGCATTTTGAACTTTTAAATTATTCGTGTGTTAAACGGTTATTCTAATGAGCAGCACTACTCCTTGTGCTTGGGACTGAAAGTGTGTGTGTGTGTGTGTGAGATTCACTGATGTGCACTGTAGTGAATTTGCGTGCACTGAGGTGCAAAACACACACATGGCACAGAAACACAACAGCTCAACAGGAGTTGTTGCCAATCTTATTGTTTCTCTCTTTTTAACTGTCAGCTAATTCTCAACCACAAGGGAGATTCCTGCGTGACCACAAGTGCACAGAAAGTACATCATATCAGTGAAAACAAATAGTGACACAGATTCTATAATGCACAACTACGCCAGTGAGCTCACATTTACAGCACAGTGTGGACTTTGGTAGTAGTTTCCTGGTAAATTTGCGTAATACGGACACAAGCCTTATAAAAATGAACCCATGAAAAACAACATGGTTTAAAAATCATGGTCCTACTATGGTTGGTATGGTAGTTTGTTCTGCTAATATGAAACTTATGTACTTTTGGTGGAATGAAACACGCATCCCCACAGCCACACTCCAAAATCTGGTGGAGGTTTTCATCATAGCGAAGAAGAAACCTTTGTCACATGCACACTTCAAGCACAGTGAAGTTCCTCCTCTGCATTTAACCCATCTGAAGCAGTGAACACAACGCACATGCGCGCGCGCACACACCCAGAGCAGTGGGCA
Source organism: Neoarius graeffei (assembly GCF_027579695.1). Classification (NCBI taxonomy): domain Eukaryota; kingdom Metazoa; phylum Chordata; class Actinopteri; order Siluriformes; family Ariidae; genus Neoarius; species Neoarius graeffei. The sequence goes on along the minus strand of NC_083586.1, from coordinate 48,035,416 downwards.
GCCACACTACAGCGCCCGGGGAGTAGTCAGGGGTTCGGTACCTTGCTCAAGTGCACTTCAGCCCAAGGCCGCCCCACGTTAACCTATGTTCAGACCAAACACGGCGAGAGCGTCAACCAGAAGTTGTTAATTTTCTGTGAGAGCCAGTATATCTCAGGAGAGCAATGGCATGACTGTTGGTGGTGGGAGCATCAGAATAAAACTGAAGTCCATGCAACTTTATGGTAATGATATATGACACGGTTCAGCAACAACCAATAGGAATTTAGAAATGCTCAGCTCTTGATCTAAATTTTGGTTCCATTCAAACAGTTCCCAAGTACAGTGGAGGAGAAATTAATAATCATGGTGGCTGGTTTCACCCTGATTTGTGAAGTGTTCCGATTGGCAATGCTATTTATAGGCAACATTTTCACTCTAGAATGTTTGTTGAAGTTCAGTGGCTAAAATCCAGGAGCAGAAGCATGGTAGGCTACACACAACCTGAATTAACCTAATTAAAGACCAAGGCTAGTAAACGTGTCCTATAAACTGCATGTTGAGATTTGACTTGGCTCTAACCGTCAACACAAGTCCCACCACACAAATGGCTTTTAATTAGTTTGTCGTTTAGTTTATTTTCCTACCAAATATGTAATCATAATTGTTCATTATTTTCCTTCATCGATCAATTTCTTACCTTCACCTTTAAGATTTCACGAGGTTAACTAGTCAGTCGGTACAAAAATACCAGTTGATCTGGCCATTTGTTTTGCGACCGGTTTAAATAAAGTTTGCAAGACAAAGCATTCCAAATGACCTTGTAGTTGTCTGTTTCATCTCTGTCACAGAGCGTCCATGAACTTCAACAGCGTCCCTGGGAGGGCAGTCTGAGCGAATTTTTATGCTCTCGCCACACTTGGTCTGAATGTCATGTACTATAAATCTGAAATGGGATATTCAACAAATATATACTGTATATGGGTGTGATGTTGGTGTCCACAAACCTTTGGCCATACAGTGTATGTCATGAAGCTACAATCACATACCACAGTAAAATCACACGTGGCTCTAAGGAACACTGCTAGTCAAGTTTTTGTGACCAAGCATCTGAGACCATTCCTTTTTACACAACCTCTCCAGATCATCTAGGGGCCGAGGCCCTCTCTTGTGCTCTCACTTCACAGGTTTTCAGTGGGGGTTCAGGTCAGGGGACTGAGATGGCCAGGGCAGAAGCTGTGTTCTGTGCTCAGAGAACCATTTTTGTGTTGATTTGGGCATATGCGTCGGATCATTGTCCTGCTGGAAGATCCAATGTTTTTTAGTTTCCTGGCAGAGGCAGACAGATTTTGATTTAAAACGTCCTGGTACCGTATTTCATGGAGTCCATGATGCCAAGAACCCTAACAAGGTTTTCAGGGCTTTTGGAGGAAAAACAATCCCACAGCATCACATAACTTGCACCATATTTTACAGTTGGGATCGGGTTCTTTTCATTATAGCCATCCTTTTTACACCAAACCCACCTTGAGTGTTTATTGCCCAAAAGCTCCATTTTTGTTCCATCAGACCAGAGAACACGGTTCCAGTCAAAGTTGTAGTAGCGTTTCACAAACTTCAGGTGTTTACGTTTGTGGTTAACTGACAGAGAATACTTTTTTTTTTTTTTTTTCCTCTCTCTCTGGGAAACCTTCCAAATAATCTGTTGGTATGGAGGGTGGAGTCTGATGGTGGTTTTAGAGACTTGGAAACACCAAGCTTTTACTTTTACTTGTAATTCGCCAACAATGATCCCTGGAGTTTTGTCCAGTTGGTGTCCCCTTTTTTTTTTTTTATTGCCCTAACAGGAAAAAAGGGCATTTTCAGGCGAGTAGGGGTGGTTGGTTTTTATTTATTTATTTATTTATTTATTGACTTATGAAGGTCAGCACACTTCTCTCTCATTTAGTTTCTATATTCTCTTATATTGCCTATGTTGATGTTGAGGGAATTTGGCCTCTGTGTCACTTCATATTTGTTCCCCAGTTAATCAGGAGGTCATGGATTACAGCTTGAAAGTTCCTACACACACTCCAACTCAAAAATACTCCTACAATTTAAATGGGAAACATGCTTCAGTTACATTGTGTTCACTATATAATATTTAGGGGTGCCAGTAATCGTGGCACATGTGTGTGTTTTTTTTTTTTTTTTTTTTCCCTGAAAATAATTATTTCTTGATGAGGGATTTCAATTAAAGGTTGGATTGGATTTTTTTTCCTCATTTTTTTAGTGTGAGATGAAGCGACTTCACCAAAAGGTGTATTGTGTTTTAAACCCTTTTTACTAATCTTTATAAGGGGTGCCAATAATTGTGGAGGGAACTGTATATCTGCAGTGTAAGATAAATAAAAGATTTGCTCAGTGTTTTGTCTTTTACATAAACCTACCTATTGTTCTTTGGCTCTTTATCAGGAGGCTATGAGTTTAAGATTTGGGTTCATTTTATCCAGATTTGGTACAGTGTTGGTATCTTGATTTTATATAATGCCCAACATCAGTATATACAGTAGGGTAGAAACTGATCCTGGATCAGGTTTCAGGAAGCAAGCTCAGGTGTCAATACCATGAGAATTTTGACAAGAGGCAGTTTTGAGAGATTGTGAAATGAGATTGTATTGCATGGTTTTTGTGTTCTTTCAATGCAAAAGGAAGCGTGTGACTTCCTGTCTACATGTGCATATGTTGCAGTTGTGGACATTTTAGTCACAGATGAAATTTTCTCATCCAGTAACTGATTTGCTAAACCTGCTGCAATGTACAACTTTGTGTAACTGTTCATGTTCCTGTTCATGTTCATGTTATCCAAATAAGTGAATCCAAATATGATGTTTTGGGTTTTTTTTTTTTTTTTTTTCCTGTTGAGGAAACTGCATGAGATTTAAAAACTGCCACTTTAAGTCAGACTTGTGAGCCAGTAAAATCAAGTGGGTGGGACTATAGAGGACTTTGACTGACATTGCAGATTTTCACAAACATCCGCTATATTGCCGGGCAAACAAACAAACAAACAGAAGCCACTGTGACGGTGCATAATGAAAATCGAGACAACTGCAGTCAGTACAATCTCTTTGAAATGATTAAAAATTTGTTGCATCCAAAAGCTGAAACATGCAGGCATCACAGATCATATGATTTACCCCAAAATGTATCTATTTATTATTTATTCTGCACACTGTGTCTGTGTGCGCGCACGCACGCTTTCACCACTTCAGATGTGTTAAATGCAAAGGAGGACTTTAGCTGTGCTTATGTGACACAAATAAAGGCTGCTGCTTCTTAATTTACCCACAAATGTATTTATTCCACTCAAAGTGTTTGGCAAACCAGCTACCAAATTTAGGACACTATGACATCCTGAATTGTTTAGTATTTGGGACTTCTAAATACACCGGAGATGCTAAAGGCATACAAAAGTACAAACGCCGACCAATATTTCGAGGCAGGTTTCGTGCCGGAATGTTATGGGAAATTCCCGGTAAAGAAAAATACCTCATTATGACAAAGGTAAGCTCAAATGTGGACTTCTAACAGTAATAAACAAGCCAGGGCCTAGAGCTAGCATATTTTATGGTGTTTAGCTGAGTCTACATTATCAGTACATAACAAACATGCTGCTAGTCGAGCCAAGCCTTGGGTCTAATAAAATATATCATGTCCAAAGCCTACATCTAGAGCTACCTTTTAACGTTGCACAGAGCTTTCATGCTAACTTGATATAAAGTGTTCTCCACACACAGGGGATGTTTTATCACCCAGTCTAACTGTTTAACAGCAGCTCACCATTTTTCTCGTCTTTTTGGGTTCGCTGGGAAGTGGTGAAAAGTTAAACCAAGCTTATCTCCACATCTGTTATTACATCCAGAAGCACTACAGGTCTCTGGCATTGTTCTTTTTAGATGTAACTTCTACAAGTTTATCTGTAGCTGTTTACTAAATTTGGCTTACAATCGCTCGTGTGCACTTGCGCTGGTCACTGGCAAACACAACGTGCGCCAGGCAACATGGCCGTGTAAACAAATCCACAGTTGTGATGATGTCACATCAAAGTCCTCTATAGGCAGTTTGGTTTTTTAAAAAGATGGAGGAGCTGCTTATTATTAAGTAGCATTCACTCTAGGATTTTGCATATTTTTTTATTATTTTTTATACTGTTGCTTGAGGAAAGGATAAGCATCTTGTTGACCAAATACATGCTAACATTTTTGTGCTAGGAATTGGCCTCGTTTATTAATCTTTTCGTAAAGTTGTGTGTAAATGTTTGTGAAAGTCAAACAGAATTAAAATTTACATCAGCGTTACAGAAGTTTCAGAAAATCTGATTTTATTCATATTCACATTTATATGTTGTTGAATACCAATTGCCCATAAATTACAAGGCAGATCTAACAGAACTACGATGAAGAGCAAAGGTCAGTAAAGACTTTCTCCATTGGAGAAGTGAAATTTCTTTTGATTCGCGTCTAATAGAAATGGATCTTATTTAAGAGTGTAACAGATTTTATGTTGGCTTGCTTCCTTTATCATCCCCCACCCAAACTTCGTTTGGCAGGGGATATAGAAATGGGTTCCATCCGTCCGGTCACATTTTTGTTTCCGGGCCATATCTTTAAAACTAATGAAGATATCTTCATGAAACTTTGTATTCATATCAAGCAACATGTGAACTGGTGCCTTTTGCTATTTTGGATTTAAAAAAAAAAAGTTTTTCAAGTTTTTACATAAATAGGTTTTGACTTGATTTCTAAGAGCAATGTTCATTTCCGGAGCATGTATCCAAAACTATTCATGATATGGATTTGAAACTTGGTATACATGTTAACAAGGTGATGTAGATGTGCCTTTTGATGCTAAGAAATTAAAATTTTTCATGTTTCCATGGAAACAATTTCAGACTTAGTCTCTCAGGTTAGTCTTTGGGGTAGGTTTTGTTTCAAGAGCACAACTTGAAAACTGAGTGGTATGATCTTGAAAGTTGGTATATGTGTTGATTTTAAGTAATGTATATGTGCCTTTTGATACTAAGAAATGTGAGATTTAAATTTTTAGCTCACCTGGACCAAAAGTCTGGTGGGCTTATGCCATGGGCTGCTGACGTCAGTGTAAAGAGGTAGGGTTGGTTTCCTGCAGCAGAACTTGAAAAATGTGACGCATATCATCTTGAAACTTTGTACATAGGGCGGGGATATAGATGACTCTGCTTCTTGTTGTATTTGTTCAAATATTGTATTTTATACCTGTGTCTCTGTGCGACTAGCTTTCTTCTTTATAACAGTAATCTTGGGGGGGTGGTTTTGTTTGTTTGTTTGTTTGTTTGTTTGCTTGCTTGCTTGCTTGCTTGCTTGCTGCTGAGAGAGATTAGCTTACCAGTTATTTCTAGGCAACATTAGTGCCTTGCAAAAGTATTCATCTCCCCTGGTGTTTTGTCCTGTTTTGTCGCATTACAAGCTAGAATTGAAAGAGATTTTTGGAGGGTTAGCACCATTTGATTTACACAACATGCCTACCACTTTAAAGGTGAAAATTGTGGGGTTTTTTTTTAATTGTAACACAAACAATTAGATGGAAAGAAAAACAGAAATCTGGAGTGTGCATAGGTATTCACCCCCAAAATGTCGCTACCATCTTTTGCTGCAGTTACAGCTGCAAGTCTCTTGGGGTATGTCTCTCTATTAGCTTAGCACATCTAGCCACTGGGATTTTTGCCCGGTCCTCAAGGCAAAACTGTTCCAACTCCAAGTTGCGTTGGTGTCCAGCAATCTTCAAGTTATGCCACAGATTCTCAATTGGATTGAGGTCTGGGCTTTGATTAGGCCATTCCAAGGCATTTTAAATATTTCCCTTTTAAACCACTCCAGTGTAGCTTTAGCAGTATGTTTAGGGTCATTTGTCCTGCTGGAACGTGAACCTTCATCCCAGTCTCAAACCTCTGACTGAATCAAACAGTTTTTTCTCTAGAATTGCCTGTATTTAGTGCCATCCATCTTTCCTTCAGTCCTGACCAGCTTTCCTGTCCCTGCAGATGAAAAACATCCCCACAGCATAATGCTGCCACCACCATGCTTCACTGTAGGAATGGTGTTCTCAGGGTGCTGGGTTTGTGCCACACATGGCATTTCCCATGATGGCCAAAAAGCTCAATTTTAGTCTCATTTGACCAGAGAATCATCTTCCACGTGTTTGGGGAGTCTGCCACATGTTGTTGGGCAAACTCCAAAAGCGTTTTCTAAAGTAATGACTTTTTTTTTCTGGCCACTCTTAAATAAAGCCCCACTCTGTGGAGTGTACAGCTTAAAGTGGTCCTATGGACAGATACTCCCATCTCCGCTGTGGATCTTTGCAGCTCCTTCAGTGTTATCTTTGGTATCTTTATATCTCTGATTAATGCCCTCCTTGCCCAGTCTGTGAGTTTTGGTGGGTGGCCTTCTCTTGTGAGGTTTGATCTGGTAGTCATGGTTGTTTTGATGCCAGGCCAGATGAGCTACTACGTCCTGGTTGCATTTTATCTATGTAAAATTCCTCACAAATGATAGGATTTTAAGCCGAACTGTCGAGTTTACGTTCATTAGTCTTCTAATGTGTAAATTTACACACACTCAGGAGCACAGGTAGGTTACGAACATTTTTATGAAATTACAAGATTTTTGTGAATACCACATTTCTGTTCTGTAAGTGCTCTTATAGATTTACAAGTACGGTAAATCCATTTGTATCCTGCTTGATAAACAAGGCTCAATTACCTTTAACGACTACTAACGAGGTTATAAAATAATGGCATTGTAGGATACATGTAGTGCACTTAATGTTCAATAGAACATCACTGAAGGATGGATGCACGAAGTCCATGGATTTATGTAAGAGTTTATTTTCATACAGCAAGATAAATGTCATTGAGCCAAAATATTTCAAGTTCAAGTCAACTTTATTGTCAAATATGCTATACATGCTCGACATACAGCACAGATGAAATATCAGTCCTCTCTGACCCACGGTGCAAACAGGCAATGCAATAAATAAAAATAGAATAATTGAGAAAAACAAACAATATAAACACTCTAAATAGGAACTAGACATGGACTAAACACTCCAGACAATGTAAACAGTGTAAACACTAGATAAGAATTAGACACAGACTAAACACTCAGACAATATAACAGTATAAACACTCTAGATATGAACTAGATGTAGACTAAAACACTCATATATATATATATATATATATATATATATATATATATATATATATACACACACACAGTGGTGCTTGAAAGTTTGTGAACCCTTTAGAATTTTCTATATTTCTGCATAAATATGACCTAAAACATCAACGGATTTTCACACAAGTCCTAACAGTAGATAAAGAGAACCCAGTTAAACAAATGAAACAAAAATATTATACTTGGCCACTTATTTATTGAGGAAAATGATCCAATATTACATATCTGTGAGTGGCAAAAGTATGTGAACCTCTAGGATTAGCAGTTAATTTGAAGGTGAAATTAGAGTCAGGTGTTTTCAATCAACGGGATGACAATCAGGTGTGAGTGGGCGCCCTGTTTTATTTAAAGAACAGGGATCTATCAAAGTCTGAGCTTCACAACACGTTTGTGGAAGTGTATCATGGCACGAACAAAGGAGATTTCTGAGGACCTCAGAAAAAGCATTATTGATGCTCATCAGGCTGGAAAAGGTGAAAAAAACCATCTCTAAAGAGTTTGGACTCCACCAATCCACAGTCAGACAGACTGTATACAAATGGAGGAAATTCAAGACCATTGTTACCCTCCCCAGGAGTGGTCGACCAACAAAGATCACTCCAAGAGCAAGGCATCTAATAGTCGCCGAGTTCATAAAGGACCCCAGGGTAACTTCTAAGCAACTGAAGGCCTCTCTCACATTGGCTAATGTTAATGTTCATGAGTACACCATCAGGAGAATACTGAACAACAATGGTGTGCATGGCAGGGTTGCAAGGAGAAAGCCACTGCTCTCCAAAAAGAATATTGCTGCTCGTCTGCAGTTTGCTAAAGATCACGTGAACAATCCAGAAGGCTATTGGAAAAATGTTTTGTGGATGGATGAGACGAAAATAGAATATTTGGTTTAAATGAGAAGTGTTATGTTTGGAGAAAGGAAAACACTGCATTCCAGCATAAGAACCTTATCCCATCTGTGAAACATGGTGGTGGTAGTATCATGGTTTGGACTTGTTTTGCTGCATCTGGTCCAGGATGGCTTGCCATCGTTGATGGAACAATGAATTCTGAATTATACCAGCGAATTCTCAAGGAAAATGTCAGGACATCTGTCCATGAACTGAATCTCAAAAGAAGGTGGTTCATGCAGCAAGACAACAACCCTAAGCACACAAGTCGTTCTACCAAAGAATGGTTAAAGAAGAATAAAGTTAATGTTTTGGAATGGCCAAGTCAAAGCCCTGATCTTAATCCATTCGAAATGTTGTGGAAGGACCTGAAGCAACAGTTCATGTGAGGAAACCCACCAACATCCCAGAGTTGAAGCTGTTCTGTACGGAGGAATGGGCTAAAATTCCTCCAAGCCGGTGTGCAGGACTGATCAACAGTTACCGCAAACGTTTAGTTGCAGTTATTGCTGCACAAGGGGGTCACACCAGATATTGAAAGCAAAGGTTCACATACTTTTGCCACTCACAGATATGCAATATTGGATCATTTTCTTCAATAAATAAATGACCAAGTACAATATTTTTTGTCTCATTTGTTTAACTGGGTTCTCTTTATCTACTTTTAGGACTCTGAAAATCTGATGATGTTTTAGGTCATATTTATGCAGAAATATAGAAAATTCTAAAGGGTTCACAAACTTTAAAGCACCACTGTGTGTGTGTGTGTGTGTATAATTATATATATATATATATATATATATATATATATATATATATATATATATCTCTGAGATATATATATATATATATATATATATATATATATATATATATATATATATATAATATACGCGCACACAAATTGGTTCAAATAACCATACAGTCAAGGGCACTTGAGGTATAGCAGGTAAACATGAAATAGCAGTATAAACAAACTAGCAGCTGTTAAGATGAGGTAGTGCGGAATAGTGCAAATGAGCGAGGTAAAGTGAGATGTGCGGTCCCTGAGATCAGTGTGTTAATGAACGATGAGATGTGTGTGTGTTGGGGGGGGTGGACTGTGAGGATGACATGTCAGATGCTGAAGGGGGGTGTGCGAGCAGAATCTGTGGCAGGGGGCAGAGGGGGGAGGAGGGGCAGAACAGGGAGGGAGTTGAGCCTCCTGACCTCCTGGTGAAAGAAACTGTCCTTGAGCCTGCTGGTTTTGGCCCGGAGACTCCGCAGTCTCCTCCCCGACGGCAGCAGGCTGAAGAGACTGTGAGATGGGTGGGTGGGGTCACCTGCAATCCTGATGGCTTTGTGGGTGAGGCGGGAGTTATAAATATCCGTTAGAGAAGGGAGAGAGACACCAATGATCCTCTCAGCTGCTCTCACGATGCGCTGCAGAGTCTTGCAGCAGGACACGGTGCAGGCGCCGTACCACACGGTGATGCAGCTGGTCAGGATGTTCTCGATGATGCCTCTGTAGAAGGTGTGCATGATCGGGGCCGGGGCTCCTGCTCTCCTCAGTTTGCGGAGGAAGTACAGACGCTGTTGGGCTTTTTTCTGGTTTTATTGTAAAATGTGTTGGTTCATGTTGTGGAAATGAGGAGATGGGAAGCAGTCTGGAGATGACTCATAATGGTGCACTTTTATTTCTAAACACTTTCACTTCTCAGCCAGTTTACTTCACACTCTCGCTCTCTCACGCACCCACTCGCACAGCTCTGTGCTGTTCAACTCTCTCTGGTTACAGGCTTCTCCTGAAAGCACACACAAATTACACATAAATAAACTGCCCGTAATCAGACTGGGGTTAGGCTCTGATCTGACGCTCAACCACGCCCTCAGTGTACCACGGTTACATGATGTGGAAACGTTTTTGGATTTTTGCCTTTGAATATCTCATCTCATCTCATTATCTCTAGCCGCTTTATCCTGTTCTACAGGGTCGCAGGCAAGCTGGAGCCTATCCCAGCTGACTACGGGCGAAAGGCGGGGTACACCCTGGACAAGTCGCCAGGTCATCACAGGGCTGACACATAGACACAGACAACCATTCACACTCACGTTCACACCTACGGTCAATTTAGAGTCACCAGTTAACCTAACCTGGATGTCTTTGGACTGTGGGGGAAACCGGAGCACCCGGAGGAAACCCACGCGGACACGGGGAGAACATGCAAACTCCGCACAGAAAGGCCCTCGCCGGCCACGGGGCTCGAACTCGGACCTTCTTGCTGTGAGGCGACAGCGCTAACCACTACACCACCGTGCCGCGCCTTTGAATATGTAAATATTATTGAAATTTTGAAGAATGGTATGGATATTAATTTTCACAGACTTATAACTTAATTCTCCGTCACTAGAGATTTAAATGTTTTTAAGTGGTGGGCAGTTGTTGTTTTTTTTTCCTCCACCTCCTCTTTTTCCCCTGCTTGACTGTAATACATTAAGTTCATGAATTATTGTTGAGGACGGATATAGTAGGAGGGTGTCTAAATTCAGGCTGTGCTCATGGAAAATGCAGATCATTACTCGACAGCAGACACTCGGGTACAAAATGTGTGTACTTTTAGTGTGGCTGTTCCTCTTTCGAGATGTAGAGTGGAAACTAAACAGGCCCTCCATTTTCACAGGTCAGCCATTTTACTAGGAACACCTATATACTTGCTTATTCATGTAAACCGTCCATATCCATGTAGAAAATCTTCAGCTGTATGGTTTTGGGGAGTTCCAATGATAGCCCCAGGTTCTTGTTCTTGGCTGACAGGAGCAGAACCCAATGTGGTCGTCTTCTGTTGTAGCCCATCAGGTCTGATTCAATTCAACTTTGTCGTATGTATGTACTGGAGACCGTGCCGCACAGTACAATGAAATTCTTATTCCACAAGTCCTCTAGCAACATTACCTAAACATGAATTTAAAAAAAAAAAATGTAAAAACGAGATTATGTGAAGTAATTAATAACAAGGGTATAAAGTAATATAGTAAAGTTTGATGTGTTCTGAGATGCTTTTCTGCTCAACGTGGTTAAGAGTGCTAATTTGAATTGGTGACTGCTAACAAAGCGCTTCTGTGTGCGGAACTGATGCTCACTGAATGTTTTTGCACCTTCCTGTGTAAGCTCTAGAGACTCTTGTGCATGAAAATCCCATGAGACTTGTGAAGAGCTCAAACCAGTCCATCAAACACAAACAACCGAGCCATCCGTCCAAGCTGAAGTCTATCCCAGCTGACCATGTGCGAGAGGCGGGATACACCCTGGACAAGTCGCCAGATCATCACAGGGCTGACGCATGGAGACAAACTCGCATGCACACCTACGGTCAATTTAGAGCCAACAATTAGCCTAACCTGCATGTCTTTGGACTGTGGGGGAAACCGGAGGAAACCCACGCAGACACGAGAAGAAGCGTGCAAACTCCACACAGAAAGACCCCCATCAGCCACTGGGCTCAAACCCAGAACCTTCTTGCTGTGAGGCGACAGTGCTAACCACTACACCACCGTACCACCAGAACAAAAGCATGAACAACCAAAGTCACCCGAGATCAGATTTTATTCCCTGTTCTGATGTTTAATGTGAACTGAAGCTTTTGACCTGTATGTGTATTTGTACTGCTGATTGGGGCAGCCATGGCCTAAAGGTTGGAGAAGCAGCCTTAGGGCCCAAAGGGTTGCTGGTTCTATTCCCTGGACCAGCAGGAAAATCAGTGGCTGAAGTGCCCTTGAGCAAGGCACCTAACCCCCTACTGGTTCCCAGGCTGTGTGTGTTGTACGTTGTCTGCTAACTGCCTGTAATGTGGCTGATTGGGTATTTGCATAAATGTCCAAATGTTCTCAATAAAGCAGTTGCTGAGGGTATATGTATGCTGTATGTGAAGGGATCGAACAAAAGACGCCAGTTTTAGCCTCACTTCATTCTGTTACTTGCATTGTGTCACCTTTTTTTTTCCTCTGAAAAATAGTGTAGAATATAATCCAGGCAAAGAGAAGAGGAATTCGGGCTCTTGCTCGAGATTGTCTGACGTTTCTTTCTGTCTAATGCTATCCAACATTTTTCATTTTACCCTTTTACCTTAATCCTCGTGGCGGCACGGTGGTGTAGTGGTTAGCGCTGTCACCTCACAGCAAGAAGGTCCGGGTTCGAGCCCCGTGGCCGGCGAGGGCCTTTCTGTACGGAGTTTGCATGTTCTCCCCGTGTCCGTGTGGGTTTCCTCCGGGTGCTCCGGTTTCCCCCACAGTCCAAAGACATGCAGGTTAGGTTAACTGGTGACTCTAAATTGACCGTAGGTGTGAATGTGAGTGTGAATGGTTGTCTGTGTCTATGTGTCAGCCCTGTGATGACCTGGCGACTTGTCCAGGGTGTACCCCGCCTTTCGCCCGTAGTCAGTAGGGATAGGCTCCAGCTTGCCTGCGACCCTGTAGAACAGGATAAAGCGGCTAGAGATAATGAGATGAGATGAGACCTTAATCCTCTTCCTATTTCTCTTTCTAAGGCCACTTTTCTGGAACTTGATATTTTACCCCAGATACTGTCTTTTTTTCAATACTTCCTATTTGGGCTCTATAAAAAAGGGAAGGACGTATTCATGCTTTTGACACACTTGGCACTAAATGATACGATCTGACATGCGATGACTCGTCTTTCTGTGAAGTTAATTTACAATCTGTTCTAAATGTTTGTTTTTTCCTCTCCACCCCAGGGCGGACTCCTCAACCGATTCTTTCCAGGTTTACGACACAGAGGTCAGAATATGAATCGCATGCAGCCGCACTCAGTGGACGCACCAGTGGCTGAGGAACAGGTCAGGAGGCAAACGCACACGGTCTCACAAGCGCAGTCAGTAGAATAGTTATATCGAAGTAAATATATTGCTGCGCTAAAGAAGGTTAGTAATTTAGTATGACAGAATTGGACATTCTTGCACCACAGATCTTCAGGCCATAAAGTGGAACTGGCTCTCAAGGTCTCTGGTATACTTCTTTTTTTTTTTTTTCCCCTGTCCCAAAAATTAGCTCTGCCCACATTTGTCGCTCAGCCCTGCCCAATTTCCTGTTGAGCCATAATCATCGCTTCAGAAGCAAGAGGTAGGGTTAGTTGTGGGGAAAAGGAGAAGACTTGACAGTGTTTTTGCAATTTCAGATCACCTTACAGACACCAAAGGACTCTAAATATCACAAACTGCTACTTTAAACAACATTGAAAATCATGAATAAATGAATACCTGTGTTTAAAATCAATCTGACAGCAGCATCTTGTCTTGTACATTATACGGTATGGTACTCACTGCGGTGGCAGGGGAGAATACAGACACGCAGCCAGAGATTTGGTGCAAAAGCTTTTACGTTTTTAAAGAAAATATCTCGCAAATAAAGTTGAGCTAAAAGTCGGTTTTTAGGTCTGTCCTTTATATTAAAAAAGCTGCATTTTGAATTTGTTCTTAACGATATAACCACTAAAGTGATTGAAAATAAATGGGACTTTTTTTTTTGGTCAGGGAGGACGCCATAACTCTATCGTGTGTGATGTTATTTTCCGTAAGAACAGCGGAGGTATAAATGTGCATGCTGTACTAGTGTCAGTGGGGTGAAGCTTTCTGTCAGGGACAGTTGGAGACGGATGTAAGTGCAGGAGATCTTTGTTATAAATAAAAGTGCAAATAGGCAAACGGTCCAAATCAGCAGACGTATCTTGTGAACGGTTAAACGGGCAAAAGTTCAAGCGAGGCACAAACAGAATATCGTAGACGGAAGCAGGGTCAAAAATGAGGAACCGGCAACAGAAAATCAGTCAGTAAACAAGGCTCGGTAATGCGTCAAAACAACAACAACAGTACTTTACAAAGTAAGTCTGCATTGTGAGTCCTTATTTAGGCGTGCTGATTGCATCTTAATCCCATGCAGGTGTGTGTCATTCATGGCATGTGTGAGTCAGCTCAAGAGTCCTTCTGTTGTGACAGCTAGACTTTAGTATAATAGTCAATTTGCTTGCATTTCTCCACAAAAATTATGGCAATGCAGTATTAGAAAAGGAATCAAAATAAATTGGTGGCTAGTTTATTGCCTGTTTATTTAAAAATGTATTTACCTGCTTATCTTCCATCTGTTTGACACATGAGAGAGGATGCTGTTGGTGTTTTGTGGCGAAACAAAGTCGAGGTCGCATCTGATTTCAGCTGTCGTTTCTGCAGCGTCTCACTTCTTCCCAGTGATTTTTATTTTATTTCTTTTCCCCCATAAAAATCCTCCATAAAACAATCTTCTGTAAAATGCTCACTGCACAATTTGCTGCTTTTTCCAGGAGTAAAGTTTTCTCGCTTTACTTGAAGCCACTCAGGCCAAATGTCCTGGATCCAGGACAGAATGAGGATGACGTGCGGAATCCTACATCACACAGCGCCATGCTCATTTTCATCTCCTAATACATCCATGTATCTGGCTGATCCAGTATGGCTGCGCTCTGGGAAATGACCCAACAGATTGATGTTACAACTTTTAACATGTTTTTTAAGCTAAAGTCTCATCTCATCTCATCTCATTATCTGTAGCCGCTTTATCCTGTTCTACAGGGTCGCAGGCAAGCTGGAGCCTATCCCAGCTGACTACGGGCGAAAGGCGGGGTACACCCTGGACAAGTCGCCAGGTCATCACAGGGCTGACACATAGACACAGACAACCATTCACACTCACATTCACACCTACGGTCAATTTAGAGTCACCAGTTAACCTAACCTGCATGTCTTTGGACTGTGGGGGAAACCGGAGCACCCGGAGGAAACCCACGCGGACACGGAGAGAACATGCAAACTCCGCACAGAAAGGCCCTCGCCGGCCACGGGGCTCGAACCCGGACCTTCTTGCTGTGAGGCGACAGCACTAACCACTACACCACCGTGCCGCCCTAAGCTGAAGTCCATGTAATTTATTTCATCTAGAACATCTTGGATTAGTGTATAATGATGACATTTCATAACGTGGTAATTTCACATTTTCCTGGTTAACCGCTTTAATGAAAACAGGTTGGGGAAGTGAAGCATGAGATCTGTGCAGGTGCCGGAGGGCCAGAGCTGATGAGTGGCTGGGTCTTTCGGTGAACCTTCAGAGGCAGTGAAGGCGCAGAGATTGCGTGGTTCTCTGCTTTCTTCCTCATCGTCCTCGGTGTCGGCGAGGTGTCCTGATCAAAGAGAGTGAGCTTCACTATGCTCTGAAATGATCGGCTGCTCGAGGAGGGTTGATTGAGGCGCCGATTATGAATTCTACCACTCCAGCTGTGTGTGCTCAGCAAGCCACGCCGGTAGCCATGATGCTTTTAGCTGTCCAGAACAGTTGTGCTGAAACGCTGTCATCTTTTCATCACCACAGGAGCGGTAGAGCGAGGACTGAAGAGCGATGTGCTGCTTTTGCGACGATTTACTCTATTACATATAAGAAATAACACGACAGTCCATACTGTTAAACGACAATAACGCCACCCCAGTGTAGAGTTTTTATTCTAATTTTACTACAGCGATAGCAGTTTTTTGATTGTTGTTTTTATTTATTCACAAACACATTTTTTAAATCTTTCTTGTCATACAAGACAAGTTAGCTCCTGTTATCATGTATGTTACAGAAGCTATAAACCATTGTTTCTTCACCAGCCCTCCCGGTTGAAGTTATTATGGCAAAAATTCAGCTTGTTATTATGTTAGAGAGAGAAACTCTAATGCCGCTTTTCCACTACAAACGCGGCTGTGCCGTGCCGAGTCGAGCTGAGTCGAGCTGAGCGGGGCTGTTGGGGTTGCATTTCGACTACAACCGCGCTGAACCGTGCTGGCTGGAAGTGGGTGGACACATTGGGTGGAGTTAGCGAAAGTGGGTGGTCGTCACGTGATGTCGTTAAGCAGCGCAAACAGTGACATCAGTGACAGTGGCGGAACAAGTCAGAGCCGGGCCGGGGGCGGGGCAAATGACCGGGCCCTTTATTAAAGCTTATCATAACATCATTTTAGGCTACAAAAACGAAGTCCTTCAAACGAACATGTAACTCAGACACAAAAAACATTAGGATACTGTACATGGCTCATAATAAAACATCAATAGCCTATACTGCGCACATTATTTGAAGGGCATACGAATGAGCGCTCAGAGGTTGCAACGGTGACAGGAAGAGTCAGAAATAAAAGGAGGGCGGTGCAAACCTCACTGAATGCACTGTGTTTACCAATTTCAACACTACGGGGTGCAACTATGTTATTTTGTACATTAAGTCCTTCAAACGAACATGTAACTCAGAAACAAAAAAACAGGTGACATACTGTACATGGCTCATAATAAAACATCAATAGCCTACTGCGCGCATTATTTGAAGGGCATACGGCGAGCCTTGCGCTCCGCGAACTCGTCCACGATGCTCTGTATGTCACTGATTCAGTGATCTTTTAAGTGGTAGTCTCACGACCCGAATAGTAAACAATAAACATGGAGGACATGGAGTCGTTAGTGTTGCTGGTCTTGGTGCTGTGGCTTGTTGTCACCGACAACGCCAACAGATACTGGCAAGAGCGTATAGATGAGGCGAGGCGCATAAGGCTTCAGAAATTCTCGTAATTCGTAATTCTTCTTCTTCCGGGTTTGCGGTGTTTACAGATCCCAGCGCGCTCGCGGGGCGTGTGTGGGCATGTGAGGACACTCCTCCTCACCAATCAGTGCACAGGGGAGTGTCTGCTCACGCCCCCAACCTCACTCGGCACGGCTTGGCTCGCTTCAGCCCCACTCCAAAACGGTGCGAGTTTTAGGGGCTAAGCAGGGCTGAAACGAGCTGAGTCGTGCTGGTTTTTGGTAGTCGAAACGCGAGCCGTGTCGGGCTGAAGTGAGCTGAAGCGAGCTGAAGTGAGCTGAAAAAGGGTAGTGGAAAAGGGCCATAATGTCCTGAAAACTCTAATGGAGCAAAAAACATCGTAGCTGTTACAAATGCTGACACTGGAGACTCCTTCCATAAATGCACCTTAGAACAGGAAATTTCACTATATTATACATTTTACTTTAAGTAACATTTGATATGATTTGACAGTTCAACCACATTAGGGTATAAAGCTGTGTAGGTTACAAAAGGAAGGAAAAAAGCAATCAAGACATTTATCAAACAAATATGTAATACTTGGTTACATACTACATACATATACTACATAATAATAGTTGTATTATTAAATTAAATAATATTGGCTGGTGTTGAGTGGTATATCAGATGTTGAACTCGTCTTCGACCCGTATATCATGCTAACTGAATGGAATACATCTGATATACACTACCGTTCAAAAGTTTGGGGACTTTTCCATGAAAAGTCACACTTTTATTTCCCACCATAAGTTGTAAAATGAATAGAAAATATAGTCAAGACATTTTTCTGGCCATTTTGAGCATTTAATCGACCCCACAAATGTGATGCTCCAGAAACTCAATCTGCTCAAAGGAAGGTCAGTTTTATAGCTTCTCTAAAGAGCTCAACTGTTTTCAGCTGTGCTAACATGATTGTACAAGGGTTTTCTAATCATCCATTAGCCTTCTGAGGCAATGAGCAAACACATTGTACCATTAGAACACTGGAGTGAGAGTTGCTGGAAATGGGCCTCTATACACCTATGGAGATATTGCACCAAAAACCAGACATTTGCAGCTAGAATAGTCATTTACCACATTAGCAATGTATAGAGTGGATTTCTGATTAGTTTAAAGTGATCTTCATTGAAAAGAACAGTGCTTTTCTTTCAAAAATAAGGACATTTCAAAGTGACCCCAAACTTTTGAACGGTAGTGTACCATGAAAAAAGATTATTATTATTATTATTATTATTATTAAGCAAGAAGGTCTGGGTTCGAGCCCCGTGGCCGGCGAGGGCCTTTCTGTGCAGAGTTTGCATGTTCTCCCCGTGTCCACGTGGGTTTCCTCCGGGTGCTCCGGTTTCCCCCACAGTCCAAAGACATGCAGGTTAGGCTAATTGGTGGCTCTAAATTGACCGTAGGTGTGAAATGGTTGTCTCTGTGTGTCAGCCCTGCGACGATCTGGCGACTTGTCCAGGGTGTACCCCACCTTTCACCCATAGTCAGCTGGGATAGGCTCCAGCTTGCCCACAACCCTAAACAGGATAAATGGCTACAGATAATAGGTGGATTATTATTATTATTATTATTATTATACATACATGCTCGCTTCATATCAGCATTCTCGAAGGCCAACGCTAGCTTACCCACAAGTCGGCGCCGTCAGCACAGCAGTGAAGTCACCTTCCAGCCAGCGTAGCATTCATCAGTAGTGTTAGCAAATACTAATAAAGCAATCAAGCCAGTGTTATCAAGAGCAAGTAGCACAGGCTAACGACCGAGAAACTAAGATTTCTGTCTCCAGACTCTTCTTCCCCACACGCTCGCCACAGTATTTTTCACTTGTACTTAAGTATTCGTTTCCTGATGTCATTTACTGAATTACTTTTAAAAACATCAATAACTACACATAACGGAGCGACCTGGCACCCAAAATTCTCTCAAAATCTTCCATATTTAATGAAGCAAACCTCGCGGCCATGTTTGTTTACAAATTGTCAGTCACTCGCTAGCACAGAAGTTTTACATCTCCGACATGTCTCTTTTCCAGTTTTTCGATGTCTGTTGGTATGTTTTTTACTTGTAAATATGATTGAAAAATATCTAATGAAGTTTTAGTAGCCTTTCAGGTGTTCAGTGTGTCTTTAGTTTCGGTTTTCAGGTTATTTATTTTGTGCTTGATTATAGCATAGCTAATTCTAGCAGTAGCACTGCATTATCCTAGTGTTTCTCTCTTTTCCAGCAGACAAAGAAATGGTTCTGTGCATGCACAGCAAAAAAGTTTTGTCATTGGATATTAGTATGAGCGCCGACATGTGACATTGTGTTGGCTTGACAACGTGCAATATTGTACCAAAATTGCACGCTCATTCTCCATTGGATAGAGTGATGTAATACACAGAATAAGCGATATGCTAACAATATTGCATGCTATCGAACCAAATGAATGAAACCCACTAGAAGGGAATAGAACACAATGTTTTTACTCCACCGAAAAAGTGTCTTGTATGTATAATAATTTAGTATTATACTACATAATACTTGTAGAATAATTATATGTAATACTTTGACCCAGAGTGCAGAAGTATTGCACAAAGTTTCTGACACGTATGTCACACTGGTCTTGCTGTACATTTTACTTTGAGTCAATTTCAGAACAAGATAACACAAATGCTTGCTGATGTTCATCTGAATATCAAAACTGAAACCTAGCATCCTGTCTGGTTTATATGATAAACTGGTGTGTGGATTGGTTTTCTCTAGACTGGGTTCTGCACTGGAAATACATCTTCAGGAAAGATAATAATCCCACGTACTCCAAGTGCTCTGTATCAGAGGAAAAGGGAAATGCACATGTATATCATACCTCAGTGCTACCTTAACGTTCTGGCCGAGTGTTGTGTATTAAAAACAAAAAAGACCAAGTATTTCAAAATTAATGATGTCTGGCATGTGTGAAAGATAGCGGAGGTGTTTCCCTCAAAGTCTGATTTCCATCTAACGGTTTCTCAGAATTGCTTACATATTTGACTTAGTGTCTACGTGCGAGTACAGAATATAACTTGATACATTCACGATTTCAGCCCTTCCAATTTTTCACGTCTCATGTTTTGCATGCATGTTACGAAATGATGTTAAGAGAAAAGTCTTGAGTCATAGTCGAGTGAGTAATGAATCGTGAACTGCTGCTGCTCATCCTGAGCTCAAAAATAAACACCAGCATTTGAGTAAATTAGAGGAAAGTGAGAGGCTTGATCGTATTCATATACGAGGGGATTTCAAAAAGTTCTTGGCCTCCCCCAGAAACCATCACAGGAGAAAGATTATTCTTGCGTTATTTTTCAACATGGCCTCCTTTAACTTCAATGCGCTTGGTCCACTGAGTTTCGCGATCCCTTTGAAGAAAAAGGTCACATCTTGAGCCTCCAGATCCTCCTCAACAGCATGAATGACTTCATCGTCACTCTGGTGACCACACGAGTGAGATTTCAGTTTGGGAAACTGATAGTCAGATGGTGCCAGGTCGGGTGAGTAAGGTGCATGGGGTAACAGTTCAAAGCCACATTTGGCTGCCACCTGTGCTGTGTGGACGGGTACATTGTCCTGGAGAAACAGCACACTAGCTCGAAAGTGTTCTTCTCCTTTTTTTCTTTGATCGCTTCTTTCAGTTGTCGCAGTTCTGAGCTTTTGTGGACAGTGATGTAAGGCTTTATAGTATAGTTATGCCCCAAAATGGGAGTTACAAAATGGAGTGCTTTTTGGTGCAGTGTGGCAGATGAACCCAACAGGGTCAATGGGACACCACCAGATGGCATGCGGAAGAGACACTCAAATGGCCAACAGATGGCATCACTCGGCAAGTCAGTCGTCACTGCGGGGCAACTTCCATACCCGTCAGGTCTGTGGCATTTTTGTGCACCACTTGGTGTCAGGTTTGGAGGTCCAGAGAGACCACACGATGGGGACACGACACTGTTTGTTTGTCTTACGTTACTGTGCAAAGTGCTTCATTAGGAAAGAAGAATAGTATACAAGTGCTCACGAAACCAGACATTCCATAGCAGCTCAATCAGGCCGTTCATGCCACCGCTGCAGATGACTCTGTCGCTCTGGTGCAGGCCTCATGGCCCATCTGCGTTTCTGCATGTCCTAATGAAGCAGTCATCGCTAGTGATGGACAGCTAACAACAAAAATGGGAGTTATACCCCTTGTTTCCAGGTGAGGCCTAGAACTTTTTGCAGTCCCTTTATAGAACAGAAGACAATTTGGCTGATTTCAAGGCTGAATCGTCCCTCCTGATGATCACAAGATGTGCTGATTTTTATATTGGAGTTAAATGATTGAGAGAAACTGCTTTTGTTGTATTTTGGGGTAACTGAGCAGGTTTGCATAGTGCCATTAGTGTAAACGGTGCACTCGGTGTCCATTTTGGAATTGTATGATTTTGTTCATCGATGAAGAAAAGTTTTTAAAAAAAAAAAACACTTAGCAATGACTCAGCTCTCAAAATGACGAACTAAGAAAACAAGAATCAAGACTGTAGTGTATAGGACAGAAGGGGGGGGGGAGACCTAAACCCACTACAGAGAGCTTCTGTATCACACTGTAATCTGCATGACTAGCACTAGAGTTTGCAAAAACTTCTGAGAGCGACGATGTTCCCAGAGTCGGGATCATTTATTTGTGGGCATAAATGTTGTGTGTGGTTTTATTCTGAGCAAATCTGGTCAAGTGGAGGGCAAACAAAAAATAATAATCAACAAAATACTTTCTCTTGCATCTTCAATATCAAAACTCTTCCTAAACTCTGCTTCAATTCTCTTGGTGTCCAGGTAGCGAGGCTGATGGAGATGGGTTTCTCCAGAGTGGATGCTCAGGAAGCTCTCCGAGCATCCAACAATGACATCAACATGGCCACCAACTTCCTGCTCCAGCACTGAGGCTGAGTGTCTCAGGGGAGGGCGGGGGAGACGGAAACGTAGCTGGAGCGACTGGAAAACACAACACATGGACACTGGAAAAGTAAAGTACTCTCAGGAGCTTGTGCTGTCACTTCCTCTGAAATTGCAGTTGGGTGGCGAGAAGCCACTGAAGCTGTCGTTGTGATTTCCTACCGACTTCAACAGAATAGAGCCAAGATGGTGGTGAAAGACAGCGCAGTGTTCTCTCAGGGCTCGCGTTCTCTGGCCTCAGCGTCCCTCTACAACCTTCAGCACTGCACAGTCTTATTAACGAGCCCACGTGGTGGCAATGCTGATGATGTGAATGCAATGTGATTTGAAGAGTCTTAAAAGGAAAGCGAGACCTAAAAGACTCCTATTTAGATATAGTCCTGGACTAATGTGGTGTTTTGAAGAATTTTACACTCATGGGAATAATTAGCAAAAAACATTAATTTGCACAACTTTCGTTCGCCATGTTTCTTAGTTTTGTGCAGGAGGCTAATATAGATAAAGAATGGAAGTCCGTGTCACCCAAAATGTTTGCCTCCTGATACAGCAGTCCGATTGATTCAGCAGCAGTCTACACATTCAGAAAATAGGGTACTACATGCTACCTTTCCATGTCACTGGGATGGTACCCTCAAGCATACACCTTTTGTACCTTTTTAGTATGTACAGTATCCTTTATCCAGAAATGTGCGTGCATAGTGTACCATTTAACCCTTTGGTGACTGACCCCTTGAAAATGGTTCCTCCAGGAACGATGACGTTTCAGTTGTCAAGACAACGGAAAAACTAAAATACAAAAACAGAAAGATACGTCACAATGCTCTTGTGCACAAAACAAAATGCTCTTGTATTTGTATTTTAGTTTTTCCGTTGTCTTGACAACTGAAACGTCATGGTTCCTGGAGGAACCATTTTCAAGGGGTCAGTCACCAAAGGGTTAAAGCTTTAATCTAAAAGGGAAAATTACAATCCATTTACAACCCCAATTCCAAAAAAGTTGGGACGCTGTGTAAAAAAAACAGAATGTGAAGATTTGTAAATCACGGCAACCCTATTTTTTTCATTGAAAATAGTACAAAGACAACAAAATATGTGCTTATTTTGAATTTCATGCCAGCAACACGTTTCAAAAAAGTTGGGACAGGGCAACAAAAGACTGAAAAAGTTGTGTAATGATGACTTAAATAACATATCTCCCCCCCCCCCCCCCCCCCCCAAAAAAAAAAAAAAGTGGTTAATTGGCAACAGGTCAGTAACATGCTTGTGTATAAAAATCCCAGAGAGGCGGAGTCTCTCAGAAGTAAAGTTGGGGCGGGGTTCACCGCTCTGTGAAAGACTGTGTGGGCAAACAGTGCAATAATTTAAGCATAACGTTCCTCAATGTAAAATTGGAAGAATTTGGGGATCACATCATGTATATAATATCATTAAAAGATTCAAAGAATCTGGGGAAATCTCTGTATGCAAGAGACAAGGCTGAAAACTGACACTGGATGCCTGTGATCTTCAGCCCCTCAGGCGACACTGCATTAAAAGCAGACACGTGTCTGTAGTGGAAATCAGTGTACGGGCTCAGGAACACTTCAGAAAACCATTGTCTGTGAAAACAGTTCATTAATGCATCCACAAATGCAAGTTAAAACCCAATATAAACAATATCCAGAAACGTCACCACCACCTCTGGGCCTGAGCTCTTTTATGATGGACTGAGGTGAAGTGGAAAATTGTCCCAAGGTCTGATGAATCAAAAGTAGAAATTCTTTTAGAAATCCTGAACACCACATCCTCCAGGCTAAAGAGGAGAGGGACCATCCGGCTTGTTATCAGTGCACAGTTCAAAAGCCAGCGTCTGTGATGGTATGAGGGTGCATTAGTGCACATGGCATGGGTAGCTTGTACATCTGGGAAGGCATCATTAATGCAGAATGATAGATACACATTTCAGAGCAATATGCTGCCATCCAGACAAAATCTTTTTCAGGGAAGTCCTTCCTTCTTTCAGCAAGACAATGCCAAACCACTTTCTGCACATGTTAAAACTGCATGGCTCCATAGTAAAAGAGTCCGGGTGCTAAACTGACCTGCCTGCAGTCCACGCCGGTCATTTGGTGCATTATGAAGCGTAAAATACAACAAAGGAGACCTCGAACTGTTGAGCAACTGAAATTGCATATCAGGCAAGAATGGGACAATGTTTCTCTTTCAAAACTACAGCAACTGGTCTCAAACATTTACAGTGTGTTGTTAAAAGTAGAGGTGATACAACACAGTGGTAAGCATGTCCCTGTCCCAGCTTTTTTGAAACGTGTTACTGACATCAAGTTCAAAATGAGTACACATTTTTCAAAAGACGGCAAAATGTCTCATTTTCAACATTTGATCTGTTGTCTTTGTACTATTTTCAATGAAACATAGGGTTTCCATGATTTGCAAATTATTGCATTCTGTTTTTATTTATGGTTTACACAACATCCCAACTTTTTTGGAATTGGGGCTATACTTACATTTACAGGTACATTATTTCTGCATTTCCAGCTGAAGGTAAAAAAAAAAAGTACATACTAAAGCTACAAATGAAAAGGGTACCACAGCTACAAGATGGAAATGTACAGTTTGGCACCTCAAACAACATACAAAACTTCCTCCTTTTATTGTTTTGGACAACCAAAGTCCTCAACACAAATTTTTTTTTTTAAATCATTCTGAGCAAGTTGGGAAAAACTCCCCTACCCTATTTATTTATATTAAAGGACAGATCTCAAAAGGGGAGAATGAAAGCTACATGACACAGTATCCGTAGTTTTCCATTGACACAAATGCAGTCGATCATCTGAGACAGCTTCCTTGTTTGATGTCGGTGTCCTCCAGTTCTGCACTGAAACTGCAAGATTAGCTGTCACATATCAAAACCAATCCCAATTGATGATCTTTCCTGCAAACATCTGCATCACATCACGTCAACTCCCAGGTTTTTTACTTTTTAGAAATTTCAGCTGTATCACCAGACTCGTGGTTTTCTATGATGTCATTTTACCCCCTAGGCCTCACTTCCTAGAACTTGAAGGTAATATTTTATTAGAAATCTGAAATTTATGCAGATAGTTCTTTGAACTTCGGATTTAAATTTAAAGTCTGTTGTTTTACAAGATCGTTAATTGATCAAGATTTCACTGCTCATCAATGTCAGTAAAGCAAGGATACACCGATCAGTCGTAACGTTAAACATGACCACCTGCCTAATATTGTGTACAGTAGGTCCCCCTTGTGCTACCAAAACAGCTCTGATTTTTTGAGGCATGGGCTCCTCAAGACCTCTGAAGGTGTGCTGTGGTATCTGGCACGCAGATGTTTGCAGCAGATCCTTTAAAGGAAAACTGAAGGCAAATTTTTTTATCAAAATTCTATTTATCTCATTTTATTAAATATCGGAATGCATTTTTGATCGCTATTTTGTCACTGCTACAGCAAGTTATGAGTCTCTGAAATATGCTATGTGATATCAGTCCATATGTCAAAGCAATGGCCGTAAACGAGATTCGTTGAGACCTGTGCGAGACATCGTAGGACGGAAGTAAAACGTACAGCGGAAATCAAAGTGACCAACATCTGCCAACGTTGTCAAAAGACACGCGCGCCCTCTTTCGAATGCTGACGTAATCAAGCCGGAAGTTTTGTTTGTTTTGATAGCAATCAGGAAAGTTTGAAAAAAGTAGGCAGTAATCGTCATTTAAACTCGTTCTTGTGCAATATTTCATTTGGAAAACAATTTTCAAAATGGCGGCGCTGACACTCACGTTTCGAAGTCTCGCACAAGTCTCATGAAGATTGCGCTGATAAGTGACGCCTGCCATGGACCAAATTAACTAAATTCATCATGGCTAAAAAACCGAATAGGCCGGTAAGTATAATATTTAATTGCTATTGCCAATACGAGTCACGATATAAGGTTACGAAAACGTAATTGAATAACGTTAAGAAATACAGCAAGTTTAAAAATGACTTCAGTTCTCCTTTAAGTCCTGTAAGATGTGAGGTGGACCCTCCATGGATCAGAATGTTTGTCTAGTACATCCCACAGATGCTTGATCAGCTTGAGATCTGGGGAATTTGGAGGCCAAGTTAACATCTTGAACGCTTTGTCGTGTTCCTCAAACCATTCCTGAACAGTTTTTGCAATGTGGCAGGGTGCATTATCCTGCTGAAACAGGGCACTGCCGTTAGGGAATACTGCTGCCACGAAGAGGTGTACTTGGTTTGCAATAATTAAGCAGGTGGTACATGTCTAAGTAACATCCATATGAATGCCAGGACACAAGGTTTTCCAGCAGAACATTGCCCTGAACATCACACTGCCCATGAATCTGTCGCTGGTTTGCCGGCTGTCCTTCCTTGGAACACTTTTGGTAGGCACTAACTACTGCATACTGGGAACACCTCACAAAATGTACCCTTTTGGAGATATTCAAACCCAGTCATCTAGCCATCACAATTTGGCCCTTGTCAAAGTCACTCAGATGCTTACACTTGCCCATTTTTCCTGCTTCCAACACATCAACTTCAAGCACTGACTGTTCTCTTGCTGCCTAATCAATGTTATGTTATTCACTTCACCTGTCAGAGGTTTTAATGTTCTACACATTTGGGGAAAAGATTTTGGGTGAGATACGTAATACCGTATTGCCGGTTTAAAAAAAAAAAACTAAGGAAGAAAATGGCAGACGGCCAATAGTTTTCAGCTGATCTGCTACATCTGGGGCAAAGTATAAAACAAAACATCGTGATATTTCACCAAACTATCCCTTTAATCTCAGCTGTTCCAGCTGTCCAAGGTGGCTGTCATTGAAATATTGATTGATTATGATAATTCAACATTGTGTTTCTTATTCTAACAAGATGTTGTTTGAGATGGTGCTGTTTAAGGTTTAACACAAAGCTACAGTTGTGATCAGAAGTTTACATACAGTGACATGAATGTCATGGCAATATTTGGGCTTTCAGTAATTTATTTGAACTGTTCTTTTTCTGTGGCAGAATGTACAGCATACATCTTTAATTACCCCCCCCACACACACACACACAAATTTGGTGCACAAGTTTTAATTTTCTTTGAGTTTTCTGAAATCAATCAACACAGGGTCAAAATTATACATACAGGGTCAAAAATATACGTACAGCACACCTAATATTTGGGTAAAATGTCTCTTTGCAAGATTCACCTTGACCAAATATTTTTGTTTACCATGAACAAGTTTCTGGCAGAATTCTGGTTGGATATTT
Organism: Neoarius graeffei; assembly: GCF_027579695.1. NCBI lineage: Eukaryota > Metazoa > Chordata > Actinopteri > Siluriformes > Ariidae > Neoarius > Neoarius graeffei. Next base: position 48,008,456 of record NC_083586.1, on the reverse strand, counting down.
CACGACTCTTCATGGTAGAATTGGTAGAGTTCAATTTTTTTTTTTTCTTGGCATGGATTTGACTTATAAGCACGGTCCATATATTTTCAATAGGGTTGAAGTCAGGACTTGTTTTAATCTTAATATTAGCCTGCTTTATCCTCCACAACCAGCTCTGATGCGTGTTTGGGTTCATTGTCCTGTTGGAACTCCCAAGTCATGTTCAAGTTTCTGATGGTTTATGCTGAAGAATTCTGAGGTCGTCCTCCTTCTTCATTATTTCATCCACTTTGTGCAATGAACCAGTTCCACTGTTGTCAAAACAGCCCCAGAGCATGATGATCCTACCACCACCAGCTGGTACAGTGTTCCTCCGTACATGGTGGCCAAACAACTCAATCATCTGACATTGTGGCCAGTCATTGTGGCCAAACAACAACTCGTCTGACCATACAGCTTTCCTCCAGAAGACTTTTACTTTGTCCGTGTGGTCAGCTTCAAACTTTAGTTAAGCTTGAAGGTGTCAATTTTAGAGCAGGGGGTTATTTCTTGGAAAGCAGCCTCTTAGTCCGTGGTGATCTGAACTGTAGACAGTGAGCCATCAGCTTCCAGTTCATGGCAGGGCTGTGCCATGGTGGTTCCCAGGTTATTCCTGACCATCCAAACCAATTTCCTTTCAGCTGAAGGTGATGGTTTGGGTTTTCTTGAAGCAAAGTAGCTTGGCAAAGTGACTACACCTCACAATAACTTGGATACAATTGTTTGAACTTACCGTATCTTAGAATTTGCAGTTGTTTAGAAATGGCTCCAAGAGACATTCTGGAGTTGTGTACATCTGTGATCCTCTTTCTCAGATCTGCACTGAGCTCCATGGACTTTCCCATTTGACTGTGTGTTGGTCAATCCAATGAGTGGTGTAAACAAACCCTTTTTATGAAGGCACAGAGAAGCTACTAGCTGTAGTCAATCATGATCACTAACAGGAAGTTAAGAGACCTCGGCCTTGGCAGATGAGACATTTTGGAAGTTTCAGCACCTCTGAATTAATAATCTAAGTGAGCGTATGAAATTTTTGACCCTGTGTTGATTTCAGAAAACCCAAAGAAAATTAAAACTTGTGCACCAAATTCTGGTGTTTTTTTTTTTAATTAAAGATGTATGCTGTACGTTCTGCCACAGAAAAAGAACAGTTCAAAGAGATTACTGAAAGCCCAAATATTGCCATGACATTCATATCCAAGATGACATTCATGTCACTGTATGTAAACAACTGACCACAGCTGATTATTATTATTATTGCAATAATATGGGATTGTGAGCAGAAATTGATTGTCAAACAGAATTCCTCTGTGAAGTATTGTACAGCCACTGTCTATACTTTCTGTAAATTACTATTTAAATGTCATTCTGACTCACTGGATAAACGGTAATCTGCCTAATAAACAGTAATTCAGCATTATCTGTCTTTACTCAGCTGTGTTGTCTTTGGATGTTTGTCTCATGGATGAAATCTACTTCTGGACAACATTTTGAAATGTTCAATGTGAATGACACTTGTGTTTATGGTCTGTCTGTGATTTCACATTTGTAATTCTCTTTAAAATTTCACTGATGTTGGTCGTCTGATTTTATTTTTTCCACCCCACATTTGTCATTTTAATTTTGATAAGATTGATGCAGTATGTGGTAGTTAATATGCTGCTGTAACAAACCATTAAAATCTATATTAATCCTACCTCTCCTTTACTACAGCTATAAGGACTCGTTGCTTTTTGAACCGTGAGTTGCATCAAACTTCTATTATTTACTACATTTTACATATTACTATTATTTCTAGTCTGTGACTTAATGAACCAGTATCAGAAATGATTTATTCATAGAGACTTCAACACACTTGTGTTAGTGGCTCTGGATAAGGGCGTCTGCCAGCTGCTATAAATGTAAATGCACTAATTGTACTGAGAACAGAGCTGCTCTTTTAATTGGGAAATACTGACACCTGGTGGTCATTTCATGGCGCTGCAGAATTAGAGCTGGGAAAAACTTTTCGCCTTTTTCAACAACCACAACATCACATCACATTATCTCTCGCCGCTTTATCCTTCTGCAGGCAAGCTGGAGCCTATCCCAGCTGACTACGGGCGAAAGGCGGGGTACACCCTGGACAAGTCGCCAGGTCATCACAGGGCTGACACATAGACACAGACAACCATTCACACTCACATTCACACCTACGGTCAATTTAGAGTCACCAGTTAACCTAACCTGCATGTCTTTGGACTGTGGGGGAAACCGGAGCACCCGGAGGAAACCCACGCGGACACGGGGAGAACATGTAAACTCCACACAGAAGGGCCCTCGCCGGCCCCGGGGCTCGAACCCAGGACCTTCTTGCTGTGAGGCGACAGCGCTAACCACTACACCACCGTGCCGCCACAACCACAACAGCTTCTGAATTTTATTTCATTCAAATGCCAACATAGATGCTGAGCCTTTACTCTTATTTTCTTAATTTTAAATGCTATGGAAATGTTTTTAATTAAATGCTGCCCTGTAGTGTTCATAGAGGGGCAGCATGGCAGTGTAGTGGTTAGCACTATTAGATTAGATTAGATTAGATTAGATTAGATTAGATTAGATTAGATTCACTTTATTCATCCCACATCGGGGAAATTCACGTGTTACAGTAGCAAGAAAATGTCAAACAGATAACAAATAAAACTGAAATAAAAATTAGACAAACGAAGGATTAAATACAGAGGGTTGTTTGCATTATCTACCGTGAAAAAGTATAGAAAAATTGCCTTATTGAGAGGCTCGGAAAAATTGCACATTACAGGTAGACTCTGTATATATACACACATGTATACATGTATATATATATAAGTATGCATAAAAATAGTTTAGGGCCTATATTAATTGCACATAATTGCATCGATGAGAGATGGCAGAGGTAGTAGTGGTGAAGTAGTGCAAATATAACAACAAACAGGTTATTGGTGCTACATTACAAGTTGTGGGTGTTACACAGTCTGACAGCAGCAGGTATGAATGACCAGCGGTATCTCTCCTTCTTACACCGTGGGTCTAGCAGTCTACTACTAAACGAACTGCTTAAAGCCCCCACAGCCTCACGTAGGGGGTGAGAGGGGTTATCCATGATTGAGGTCAGCTTGGCTAACATCCTCCTCTCACCCACCACCTCAATGGAGTCCAGAGGACAGTCCAAGACTGAGCCAGCCCTTCTGACCAGTTTATTAAGTTTCTTCCTGTCCCTCTCTGAACTTCCACAGCCCCAGCAGACCACAGCGTAGAAAATCACTGATGTTACCACAGAGTCATAAAAAGTCCTAAGCAGTGTCCTGCACACACCAAAAGACCTCAGTCTTCTCAAGAGGTGGAGACGACTTTGGCCCTTCTTGTACAGGACATCTGTGTTGTTAGTCCAGTCCAGTTTGTTGTTGAGGTGAACACCCAGGTATTTGTACTCCTCCACGATCTTGATGTCCAAACCCTGGATGCTCACTGGTGCAATTTGAGGAACATACTTATTGCCTCACAGCAAGAAGGTTCTCGGTTTAAGCTCAGCGGTTGGCGGGGACCTTTCTATGTGGAGTTTGCATGTTCTCCCCGTGTTTGTGTGTGTTTCCTCTGGGTGCTCTGGTTTCCCCCACAGTCCAAATACATGCAGGTTAGGTTAATTGGTGTCTCTAAATTGTCCATGTGTGTGAATGGTTGAGAGGAGAAACCCTCTATAATAATCCAGTGGAAGGCAACAGGAAACCACTACTGTAATGTTCCCTAGACACTTTGATGGCTGAAGCCATCAGAGCGGCCACGTCACTGTAGTGATATGCCAAAATGGATGGACGGAGTGTTCATAGAAGTACAACCCCAAATCAGAAAAAGTTGAGATGGTACTGCATGTTGAAATGAAAACTGAAAACAATTATTTGTTGATTACTGAAAACAATCTTTGACCTGTATTGCACTCAAAACAACACAACGGTACATTATTTGATGTTTTACCTCATGAATTTGTTTTTTTAAATAAACACTTTTCAATTTTGATTATTTCAATACATTTCAAAAAAAGCTGGGATGGTAAAGCATTTACCACTTTCTTTCTCAAAACATTTAAAAAGCTGTTTAGGGATTAAAGACGCCAAGTGATGAAGTGTTTCCGGTGTTATTTTGTCCCATTCTTCCTAAAAACAGGTCTTAAGTTACACAAAAGTACAGGGTCGTCATTGTCTGTCTGTCTTTTTTTGTTTCAATATTCACCACACGTTCTTTATTGGGGACAGAGGGGACAGGCGCTCTCTTCTTCCACAGCCACGCCTTTGTAATGTGTGCAGAATGTGGTTTTGCATTGTCTTATTGAAATATCCCCCCCATCTTGAAGGCAGCATATGTTGCTCCAAAATCTCAATGTACTTTTCTGCATTAATGCTGCCATCACAGAAGTGTAAGTTACCTTTACCAAGGGCACTGACACAACCCCATACCATGACAGACCCTAACTTTTGGACCTGTTGCGAGTAACAGTCTGAATGGTCCTTTTCCACCAAAAAAGACCTGGAATACTGATTCGTCTGACCACAATACACATTTCCACAGTGTGATGGCCCATCCCAGAGCCCTCCAAGCCCGGAGAAGTCGATCTTTCTTTGAGGAATTTGGTTTTTAAACATTTCAATAATTTTCTCACGCATTTGTTAACAAACTTGAGATCCTCAACCCATCTTTGCTCCTCAAGAACTGGGCCTTTCCTCAATACTGATTTTGTACCAAATCCTGATTACAGTCGCCTATTGATATCACCTGTTTCAAATCATATCATTATTTAATTGTTTTACCTCATTACTACACCCTAAATTGCCCCCGTCCCAACTTTATTTGGAATGTGTGGCAGGTCTGACCCACAGGAATGGATGTAGAGTCATGAATGAAATGAAGTTGGCCAGATAAAACATGAAATATCTTTGGTTCATATTGTCTGCAATGAAATACAAGTCAAAGTAAATTTAGAAATCACTTGTATGTGTGTTTTCCATAACGTCCCAACTTTTTCTGATTGGGAGTTGTCCTGCAAACAGCTAAATGTGTAGAAAGGAATGATGGAAGCAATGTTGGATGTGAGAAAACTGAAGGAAAGAAAGAACAAAGGAAGGGAGAGAGAGAAGTCAGGAAGGAAGAATGAGAAAGCAAAAAGAAATGAAGGAAAGGAGAGGGAGTAAAAAGAATTAGAAAGATAACCAAAAGGAAGACAGGAAGAAACAGTGCGAAGGGAAAAAATGAAAGAAAGCCAGAAAGAAAGAAAGAAAGAAAGAAAGAAAACAAAAGGAAAAGGCAGAAAGTAAGCAAGGAAGGCATGATGACTGATAAAGAAGGAAGGGAAACAAAAAAGAAGGAAGGTAAGAAAGAAGAGTGAGGGAGGAAGAAAAAAGAGACAAAGATAGGAAGGAAGGAGCCAAGAATAAGAACAAGAATAAGAATAAGAAGCCTTTATTTGGTCACATGTACAGTACACTCAAGCACAGTAAAATTCGTCCTCTGCATTTCGCCATAAAACCCTAAAGAAGAAGAACCCATCTGAAGCAGTGAACACACACATGCACACACAAGTGAGCAATGAGCGCGCACACATACCCAGAGCAGTGGGCAACTATGCTACAACACCTGGAGACAGAGGTGGACAAAGTACCCGACTTCATTACTTAAGTGAAAGTACAGATCCCACTGATTAAATGTTACTCCGATACAAGTGAAAGTTGTCCAGTCAAATTTTTACTTAAGTTAAAGTACTGAAGTACTTGCTTTTAAAAATACTTAAGTATTAAAAGTAAATTTTCTGCCAACACATTGTATTATTGCCATTACCAAAGACAGAAAAGTGAATTCACAAAATGAACGCATGCTGTGCATCATGGTGGTTTAACATTAAGCTAGCTAGTCAGTGAAACGCCACCTGACATGCTAGCAAACTCTCTTCAAACTCAAAATCATATTGGGTCGCTAACGCTATTAGAAAAGAAAGATTTCTACATTGTTTATTTGGCAAGATTATGCTAAAACCTATTTCTGAAAGGACTTCAGATAAGTTAACGTTATTCATGTTAGCGTAACTCCGTTTTTACATGCTAACTAACAGTGTCCAAGTTAACTAGCTACGTGTTAACGTTAGCCGTGGACAAGGCTACGGCAACTTGGTGGGCAAATCCATAGAAAGTCATTTGACTAACCAGACTGCATAGCTATTGCAACGTTATCGCTAGCTCTAAAAGCACAGACAACTTCACTGCAAGCTTTCTCTTGGAATAAAACGTTTATGTCCTTCAATATGCTTCCGCAGGTCGGACAGCGAGTTTTTGAAGGCCGTGATGTGGTTTGTTTTCGGCAAACAAAGCAAACATTTAAAACGAAATGAATCTTTATTCCTTTTAGAAAACTGAAACATGGGTTCTAGGTAAAGCCATGGGCGTGTGCGTTCATTCCCCAGAAGAACCGCCTTCTTCCATTAACTGATCGTGTTCAAATAATGCTGCTGAGAAATCACTGATCTTGATTTTATACAGTCTATGGACTATGGAGTGATTACTGACAGACTGTCTCAGTGTCACCTGTGAAAAAACCATCACAATTTAGAAAAGAAAAGAAAAAAAATCCACTTTCAAAGCTGCTTCATAATAATGAGTAATGAGGACCTTGATAGAAATGTAGTGGAGTGAAAAGTACGATATTTGTCTTTCAAATGTTGTGGAGTTAAAGTCATCAAATACTCAAGTAAAGTACAGATACTCAAAAAGTGGACTTAAGTACAGTACTCAAGTAAATGTACTTCATTACTGTCCACCTCTGCCCAGGGAGCAGTTGAGGGTTAGGTACCTTGCTCAAGGGCACTTCAGCCATGATACAGAGGGAGGGCAAAGTGCTGTTTATTCACTCAACTCCCCTCTCGGGAATTGAACCAGCAACCCTTTGGGCCCAGAGAAGAAAAAAGAATAGGAAGAAAAACGACCTGAGAGTGGGCGGCACGGTGGTGTAGTGGTTAGCGCTGTCGCCTCACAGCAAGAAGGTCCGGGTTCAAGCCCCGTGGCCGGTGAGGGCCTTTCTGTGCGGAGTTTGCATGTTCTCCCCGTGTCCATGTGGGTTTCCTCCGGGTGCTCCGGTTTCCCCCACAGTCCAAAGACATGCAGGTTAGGTTAACTGGTGACTCTAAGGTCCTGTCCACACGGCAACGGATTCAGGTGAATCCGATAAAATTTTTTATCGTTTCGGCCTGGCATCCACACGGCACCGGCGTTTTGGGTGCCCCAAAACGATATTTTTTGAGAACGGTTTCCAGAGTGGAAAAATCTGGCAACGGCGCCGTTGCAAAGTCGTCTGGATGAGTAGAACAGATTTGTTTACGATGACGTCACAACCACATGACTAGAACAAGCAGCACTCTCGCGCGCATCATTCGTAACAACAGCAACAACGGCGGACCCCAGAGTAGTAGTAGTTTCAGTGCTGCAGTCGCTGCTAAGTTTATTCGCATTATTGAAGCAAAATGTACAGGTGTTATACCAACTAGGCGAGCGGCAGAGACGCTTACACGACCACACGCGTCCACCACGGCATGTAACTAGACGGGCCAAAAGAAGATTTTGGGTGAGACCTGGAAGAACCAGTAGCTTATGGGACAACTTTGTGAATGGTGTTGTCGTGGACGCAGAGTGGAGAGAGAACTTTTGGATGTCCAGAGCTTCACTTGTGGCCCTGAGCGAAGAACTTCGTCCTCATATTGAAGGCCAAACAACCAACATGAGAGAAGCAATTGGACCGTTAAAGAAGGTTGCTTGTATGCTGTACTACCTGAGCGACGAGGGAAGGCTACGGAAGACGGCAAACTCCTTCGGCCTGTCGCGGCAGGCTGTCTCCGTCGTCGTGAGGCAGACATGCAAAGCCATCGCTCTCCACCTCGGTCCGAAATATATCAAGCTGCCCTTCACAGAACCCGAGGCAGAGGAGCTTGTGTCTGGCTTTCACCATGTACATGGCATGCCACAGTGTTTGGGAGCGGTCGACGGGACCCACATTGAAATCAAGCAGCCATCATCCCACGCCATGGACTACATCAACAGAAAGGGTAAACATTCCTTAAATGTACAAGCAATGTGTGACTACAAGTACAGATTTATGGATGTAGTTATAAAGTGGGCTGGCAGTACGGACGATGCACGAGTGTTTGCAAATTCAAAGATCAGCACCTACTTTAAAACCGGCAAGATTCCAACATTGAAAAAGCAGATAGTGGATGATGAGGAACCCATCCCCATATTTCTCCTGGGTGACCCAGCCTATCCATTACTACCTTTCCTGATGAAGGAATATTCAAACGGTGGCTCCACGCCACAAGAACAGTACTTTGGGTTATATTTGTGTAGGGCACGCATGGTCATTGAGTGTGCTTTTGGTCGGCTGAAGGCCAGATTTGCATCCCTGAGGCCAAGTTTACATTAGACCGTATCTGTCTCGTTTTCTTCGCGGATGCACTGTCCGTTTACATTAAAACGCCTGGAAACGCCGGGAAACGGGAATCCGCCAGGGTCCACGTATTCAATCTAGATCGTGTCTGGTCCGGTGCTGTGTAAACATTGAGAATACGCGGATACGCTGTGCTGAGCTCTAGCTGGCGTCGTCATTGGGCAACGTCACTGTAACATCCACCTTCCTGATTCGCTGGCGTTGGTCATGTGACGTGACTGCTGAAAAACGGCACGGACTTCCGCCTTGTATCACCTTTCATTAAAGAGTATAAAAGTATGAAAATACTGCAAATACTGATGCAAATACTGCCCATTGTGTAGTTATGATTGTCTTTAGGCTTGCCATCCTTCCACTTGCAAGTGGTAAGTGACGCGCATGCCCGATATGCACTGAGAGCACACACACAGCGGCTCAGTCCCGAATCACTGCTCGTGTGCTTCACTCGCGCGCTCTGTGAGCTGCGCAGGGCCGGAGTGCGCACCCTCCAGAGGGCACTCGCTGTTCAGGGCGGAGTGATTTGGAGCGCAGGATGCCTGCGGAGCTGAGTATTGGCGTTGCTGTGTGCACGCGAATCATTTTAAAAACGTTAATCTGATGATCCGCTGATACAGTCTAATGTAAACCAGAGAAGAGCAATGGACATTAACCTGAATGACTTGCCCTGTGTAATTTACACCTGGGCCCTGTACTACAAAGCGGGTTTTCTGGCTTACCAGGGTAACTTCGAGAGTAACTTGGTCACGTGCAGCGTAACTTCCCGATTAACCCATACTACGAAAGTTGGCTATGTTCAAACCGAGGTATGCTGCCATGGCAACTTACGCTGCATCTCAAACCTGCTCGTCTCAGGTTATGTTCTTGGTTAACCCGAGGTTTCCGATTAACCACACCCTTTTTAAACACCACCTCTCCACCGACATTTCCTCTAGAGACAATGCCAGCATACCTGGATGACCCGTGCGATATCGGAGCGCAGATTAGAGATGGGATTTGTGGCTCTTTGATGGGATCCGCATCTTTGTGATCCGTTCTTTGAAAAGAGCCGTTCAAAAGACTGGCTCATTTGGTTCTTTTTAAATATTTATTCAGTTTTAAGAAGACAGCGTCTAAAGAAGCCAGATCCCTCTGCTTAGACAGTGACATCAATATTTCTGGACATACCTTTTATATAAAGCAACCTAGACTTACATTATTGTAACCCCTAAACGCTCATAAATAACCATTAAAAACAATGAGGGCTTCAATGAATGTCCATGCAGAACGGCTTTTCTGTAAAAAAAAAAGAACCCACTCAAGAACATAGTTATCAAGAACGCAAGAATATTTTATAGAAAAACACTTGTTTTACAAAAATATTTAAGTCTGAGATACAAAATAGATACAACTACAATAAATATAACACAAGAACTAGTTATCACACAAGAACATTTTAATAGAAAAAAAACAAACTTTCTATATTAAAAATATTGAAATTGTAACAAAAATAGATACAACTAAACAGTCAGATAAATAGATAAAGTTATAACAAGAACACAAGATTATTTTAATAGGAAAAAACAAACTATTAATGCAAAAAATATTATTATTAGAAAAATAGATACAACTAGACAAACAGATCAATAAATAAAATACACAAAAATAGAACAAACAAAATGACGATAGAATAAATTAAATGAATGTCCGTGCAAAGCAGTTTTCCCACAATATTATCATTAATATCACACAACTACATTATAAACTATATACAAAACAATTTGAACTATTAGGCAAACAGATAAAACTTGAATAAATAAAAGGCAAATGAATGCTTGCTTGCACGCGCGCGCACACACACACACACCATTATGAATGATGTTTTTATATTTCATTTTCACCTGTTGCCAGGTGCGTTTGGCACTGCTGTTGCCTCTGAAATGTTCACAGGACCGACACCAACTTAGTCAAAGGGACTGAACAGTCAGTCATCCTAATTCATGTGACTCTGTGCACAGATCAGCTTAAGTAGGCTACTCCATGAATTTACCATACCAAATTTTATTCAGGATTTTTCGGACATTAAACAAGCTATATATGACTGGGGCCACGTCGAAGGACCATTTTCTGTGATTTGTGATTGATCATGAAGCTTTCTCTCATCCTATACTTCTGTTCTGGAACATGTAGAAGGGAGAATGTACTTGCGCATTTACCCGATCGGCAATTCGTTGCCAACATGCTTGCCACTCCTTATTGTCAGCCGCTGTGTTAGATTTTGCTCTTAATGTTGTTTTGAACTCCTCGTAGCTTTGCATTATGACAGCGCATTCTTCCTCCGTGAAGTGCGGCGACCGTGCCATTGTGAACAGTGGTGATTTGCGCTGATAACCTCCCCTTTAACGTGAGCGCGCATTAACCCTGATTAGGTTAAACCAGGTTCAACAAATCAACTTCATAACTGGCGTCGTAGTACCGTTTAACCCCAAACAAGATAACCAGGTTGTGTCAACCCCGGTTTAGCGGGGGAACCCTGGGTTACTTCTGGGTAGGTTAACCTCCGTTCGTAGTACAGGGCCCTGCTTTGTTCTCCACAACTACTGTGAAGAAAACAGTCAGTGCGTTTACATGCACATCCAAATCGAGCTAAGGGTCCCAGCAGGGGTGCCTGAGAAATCCAATCCTACATGCACACAAGGAAATCGAGCTATTGTGTGAGGTACATTGTGCACCCGAGCCACAGGTGGCGCTACACGCCCCATCGTGTTGGTACACTTCCGGTTGTCGTCATGAAGAAGAGCTATTCAAAGTTATCAGTTCCGTGTTCACAAGAAGAACGACGACGAGGACAGCAACATCGAGAGATGTTCCTCCTGACCTCTTCTGCTGCTCACTACTACTGTTGTCATGCTGACCGAGGCTGTTGTGTTTCCCGCTTGTGGTCTCGTCACTCCCGGAAGGGGCAGTGCTGAAGTAAGTAGCTCGATAGGGTTTACATGCACCAAGTAGCTCGGCTACAATCGCATAATCTAGGTCGCGTAGCTCGATTACGAGAAATCCAGTTCGGTTCGATTTCAGCCGAGCTAAGGTGTTTCCATGGCATTTAGAACTTCGATTTCAGTCAAGCTACGGCAGAAATTCGATTTTCTCTATGTGCATGTAAACGCACTGAGTGAGACCATGGATGAACAGTACTGACTACGTTTACATGCACGTCCAAATCGAGCTGCTGTTGGTAATCGAGCAAAGGGTCCCAGCAGGGGTGCCAAAGAAATCCAATCCTACATGCACAAGTGAAATCGGGCTATTGTGCAAGGTGTATTGTGCACCCGAGCCACACGTGGCGCTACACGCCCCATCGTGTTGGTACACTTCCGGTTGTCGTCATGAAGAGCTTATAGTGTTGCCAGATACTGCTGACGGTTTCCAGCCCAAAACATGTTCAAATCTGCTAAAATGAACTTAAAACCCCCAATCTGGCAACACTAGCAGTTCCGTGTTCAAGCTGTTCGGCTTGCTCTAACAGACTATGGCTACAAACTGTCCGGCGCAGACCACTGTTTTGTAAGACAACTTATTTTGCACAATATTTTTCTAAAGTCCATTTTTTGCTTACAAAATTTTTTTTTTTTGCTTACAATTTAACTTATGTCTTAATAAACACACAAAAAGTTCAATTGTTTTGTTGACATTCTTCAGATGTGCAACAGCTGTACAGATGTATTTGGTGATACAGTAAGTGAGCTAAATTTTAACAGTGCAAACAATGCCACAAAAAGAAAAGATTCATGCCGTTGTCATGATTCGTTGTCATGCCGACCGAGGCTGTTGTGTTTCCCGCTTGTGGTCTCGTCACTCCCGGAAGTAGCTCGACAACAGCTCGATAGGGTATACATGCACAAAATAGCTCGGCAGAAATCGCATAATCTAGGTCGTGTAGCTCGATTCCGAGAAATCAAGTTTGGTTCAATTTCAGCCGAATTAAGGTGTTTACATGGCATTTTGAACTTCGATTTCAGTCGAGCAACGGCAGAAATTCGATTCTCTCCATGTGCATGTAAACGTAGTGACTGTGTGGTCAGTGCTGTACAATGTGACCAGGAAGTCCAGCCTTCCACACAAAGCAACAGTTACCTGACTATAATGCAGGCAGAGGGGAAAAGGGTCAGAAGACCCTTCAACAGACTGTTTTGTATGAACCACTGCATTGCATTCACTTTTTATACAGCTTTTCTTTTAAATAAACAAGTAACTGAACCATTTCTTGAATTTTTTTTATTGGATAAGACTGCTTTTCAAAATGTTCACACAATATAAAAAGCTATATAAAAATGCTTCACATAATAAGAAAATTAAGTTGTATAAAACTATGCACACTAATAAAACTAATTTGTACACACACAAGGCGCGATTTCCAAATTCTGTACACACATGGGAAAAAGAAACCAGCACAATGAGGCACAGTCTTTACGTGTCCACGTCTTCCTCTTGCAGCAGTGCCCTTCTGTAAAGGTGATGATACACGGGGCAACTTTTTGGGCAATGTTGCCGAGCAATGTTGCTGGCAACGGGCAACTAGGTGAGACACAGGGCAACTTTTCAGGGCAACAACAGTTAGCAACGGCAGTTTACAGTTAGCTAAAGAAAAAAATCAATGTCTTAATTTTTGCTGTGACCATTTAATCAAGCTGTCTGTTGTTTTTTAGAGCTTTGGTGAGGCAAATTCCTCCATATAGAATATTAAAATAACAACTTACCGGCGTAAAAACAGATGACGAATCTCTCCATCTCTTCACTCCACTGACACTGAGCGGCCGCCACATTTGTTTGAAATTTCTGATCCGAACCTCACCGGAGGTCACATGACTCGATACTCGCGTTCTGATTGGCTTATCTCAAAAAGTTGCCAGAGATTATCAAAACCATTCAGAAAGAAACAATATTGCCCAATCTCAATAGAAAAGAGTCAAAACGCAATTGCCCAAAAAGTTGCCCCGTGTATCATCACCATAAGAGAAACCTGGAGCAGTGTGTGTACGTGGAGTGCTGTGTAGCTTGTTGTGCTGTGCGATGGTGTGTATGCATCTGCAGGATGATGCGGTGTGTGGCAGGTAAGGTGGTGCTGCATGGTGTGCTGGCATGTATGGCCTTTATGGATGTGGAGCAGGGGCTTGTGGTTGTTGCTGGAGCACAAGTGTCTGAAGCAGTTCGAACCCATTCTTAATGGTGTTTGTGAGGAGTTCGATATTGTTGTTCACCCGCTCCAGGTTCTCACTGGCACGCTTCTCTGACTCCTCCATGAGCTGCAGCATTCTCCTCTTTATCTGGAGATCCTCCTGCACGGCTGCATCCGCTGGGGCCTTTCTCTTTAGCCTGTCACCTCTGTGGCTATCGAGTTTTGCCTTAAAAAACAAAGTTAATAGATTTTAGAATGCATCACCACCCAGTAGCAAACACTTTACAACAACACCCTAAAGCAGTTTATATTTTTAAGCCCTGAAGAAGGCCTGGACTGAGGCCGAAACATGTTGGCTTTTTTAATGTTCAAAATGAACTAGCTATACTGATTAAAAGCTTTTTATGGAAGAAGAAGAAGAAGAGTGCCTTGGATGTCCTTTATCTACTTGCAACACCCTAAAGCAACATGAATAGGGTGACCAGATTTCCCTAGTCTGAAACCGGGACACTTTTGCGCGCGACCATGCTCGTGCACGCACACTTTTTTTTTTTTTTACACAAACTTGACACTCAGAGAGGTGCTCTTATTTTGTTGAAGCTCACATTTATCAACATCTCACATGAAATAAAACAAACAGGCATTTTGTTATCTAGTAGCATAGTGGTATACAGATCAGTTAAATTATGGTCAGACTACAGATTTTGTAATGGCTGAGAATAGGCCAGGCTATGTCCATAGGCCAAATTTAAACTGATTTATTTCACCTGTTTGTGAGAACACCAAGAAGAATGCATATGCACATGTAGGCTAGATCTCTAAAATTGTATGCACGATAGCATGAACTTAAAAAGTAGATATGTGACCTCAACATAGCCTAGGTCAGAATCAACCTTACTAACCATTCCCCACAACTGAATGAATAAAGCAGGGGTTGATCAGGGGTTGACACAGGGAGAGATTGCATTAAGTCTTTTAATAAGGGATAATTTCAAAATTAGTCCGCGGCACCTCCGCAGAAGACTGGCCCGGCTTCGTCTCTACCGACGGAGATACAGTGATCCAGCTGAGATCATGAAATAATTGTTTTGTTTTCTCGAGATCTCGAATTAGTCGTGTTGTTTTCTCGAGATCCTGAATTAATTATGTCGTTATCTCGGGATAACAAGGTGAATAAAAAATAAAAAAAAGATTATATGAAGGGCCTCTCTCGGCTTCCCTAAATACACACTCAAACAAAACAGCAGTAAAGGAGGAGAGGGGCGACAGCCCGAGGAAAGCCCCCACAGGAGCGCACAGCATTTGCAGCATAGGCTGCCCAACTCAGTACAAGAACAAAACACTTACAGTGTGTGCAGTAGGCTTCGAGCGCATTGTTCTGCACCTCTCGGAGGAAGGGGTAGGTGCCCTGTAAATCTTTGGAAAAGGTACAGTTTCTTTCCGGCATAATTGCTGCGGCATTACTGCTGCTAGACAAAGAACATTCGCGCCAGTTAATGTTTATTTTATTGTTGCATGGTAACCCATTCTGTTGTCTGGAATAATGTGGCTAAATAAACACCCATGCCACAGGGCCAGGGGGCAGTAAAGGCCAATTTATGCTGACAACGTAGTCCTCGCAGATGGCCTCGCAGATGGCGTCTGCGTAGCCCCCCCCGCAGACGCTCTGCGCGCACCTCCCAAAAATTGTGACCACCGCAGAAGCCTCGCAGACAAGAGGGCTCTGATTGGTCCACTCTACATCCACTGTACACGCACTTCCGCTTCCCTACTTTCCCGGTTTGGTTTGTTTTCACTACTGCTGTTTTTAAAAGATGAGCGAAGATGGAGCAGCACGAAGAGCGGTTGATTGAGGAAGTACGTACATCTATACGACTCCAGTTCTAGTCATTATAAGTAACCGGAGGATAAACACTCCATTAACCACACCCACCAACTACTCCTAGCGATTTCACGCCCCCTTGCGTTGTGGCGGTGAATAACATCGCGCACGCCTATTACTCCCCACTCAACGATAAATTACAACTGTCTGCGAAAGCCTTGTCACAAGAGCATGCAGAGGCCTTTACAGTGTGTGCAGTAGGCTTCGAGCGCATTGTCCTGCACCTCTCGGAGGAAGGGGTAAATCTTTGGAAAAGGTACATTTTCTTTCCAGCATAATTGCTGCAGCATTACTGCTGCTAGACAAAGAACATTCGCGCCAGTTAATGTTTATTTTATTGTTGCATGGCAACCCATTCTGTTGTCTGGAATAATGTGGCTAAATAAACACCCATGCCACAGGGCCAGGGGACAGTAACCAGGAAAGTTTGCGATTCCTGTCCATTCATCAAAATAGTAAATGAAGACATTTCTCCGCTAATGATTCCCACACTGCTCACAGGGATGTGATTTTTCCGCGAATTCGCGGAATTCCGCTTTTTTCACCTCAAAACTTGGAAAAAAAAAGTTTCCGATTTTTCCCTCAAATCCACATTCGTATCCTATTCGTTCCGACTTTGTTTGAAAGATGGCAGCCACGGATTTGCATCTTTATGCCTCGATTGCGGAGGCTGCCATCTTTCAACTCTTTGTTTGAAGCGAGCGCGTTCATTGGTTGTCACAGAGCGATGGGCCAATCACGTACCTCGTTTCATCTCATTGACGTAATTACGTCATTTACGTCATTGAGATGAAACGAGGTATGTGATTGGCCCATCGCTCTGTAACAACCAATGAACGCGCTTGTTAGCTGTACGTAAGCTCGATTCAAACAGAGTTGAAAGATGGCAGCCTCCGTGATCGAGCGTAAAGATGCAAATCGAGTTAAAGAAATCGACAGAATAGTGAAAAACAAGTTCCGCTGGGAATGGTTGGAGAAAGAGGTTGCTACAGACGTTGGACATAAGACTGTGAGACATTTGTTCAGCGATTTCGTTCTTTGGGGAGAGGGCAGAGGTCTCTGGCTGTCAAGTTTGGGGATACTGGGACCTCCCCTGTCAGAGCTACGAGCGTCCAAAGTCGGGATAGAAACGAAACCTAAGTGGAGCGCCGCAGCTCGCCTCGGGGTGAATTACGTCCCAAGGCTAGCGGGCCCTGCTCGCGCTGGTTCTTTGGGGGTGTGAGTGAGAGTGTGTGTGAGAGAGTGACCGTGTGTGTCAGAGTTGCATGTTGACCATTAAATTGGCTTGAATTTGTTAATCATGACAAGTTTTTTCTTGTGTGTTTTGCTTGCCATTTTAGTACAATTTTTAAGTCAGAAAAACCCAGGAGCTTCGGGGGGCTCCCCCCTTGTCCCCCCACCAGGGGGCCTGCGGCCCCTAGACCCCCACCAAAAATTTTCAGATAATTTCACCAGCCCCAAATCACATCCCTGTGCTCAGTCGCAAACGTCGCGAGTGGCGAAAACCGGGACATATCCGTGTCCCGACAGACTTTTGTCGGGACACACAACCCCAAATCGGGACTGTCCCGGTAAAACCGGGACGTCTGGTCAGCCTACCCTAAACATGAACATATCGAACGTTACACCATGCCAGCTTTGAAGTAGCATAACATATAACTCACAGCAAGTAGCCCTTCAAGATTGAAACCATGAGCTTGCTTACCTGCAGCAAATTTCTCCGCCGGTTGACCTCTGCAGCAGACGGATTAAACGCGGTGGAAGCCGGAGAAACTTCTAGTTCGACAGGCGACCAGGGAGAATCAGATGTCGAGGAGGAGGCCGAATCTTCCACCATATCGGCACTCTCGATGCCCGATGGGATGCTGTCGGTTCCAGGCGATCCACCCCAGATCTCTTCGCACAGTTCAAAGAATATTAGAACCACACGTCCGTGGCCACTCCGACGCCCAGAGTCGATGGCATGCCGGTATTTATTTCTTATCCCCTTCAGTTTTGCAGTAATCTGGGCCTTTGAGATGTTGCTGGGGTCGTGAGGAAAGTCCTTCCCTGCAGCCATGTCCCCGGGGGTATACTGCTGCCAAAAGGCGAGCGCAATATCTCCATACTTGGTTTGGCATGTCTCCCAGTCCACATTCTCCTGATATTTAGAGGTTTTATACTTCAGAGTCACTCGCAGGAGTAACTCCACCTCGTCATCGGTCCAGACAAGAGAGTCGGTTTTTCCTCGCGTAGTCGCAGCCATCTTGTTCTTCTTCTTGTTGTGTTTGTTCCTGTGAGTGCTTCACGCTGGGTAGAAGAAGGGGTTTATGCGCATGCGTCCTACTTCTTCTATTGTTCTGGTGTCTCCGATGGGACCGTCTTACAGCGCACGTAGTGGTGTGGCATGTGTATTGCATCGTTTTCAGCAAGCGTTGTGTTGCCATATGTACCTGATATTTTACTGATCGGTTGCCCATGTGGACGCGATATTTTTTTTACCCGCTAAAAAAAAAAAAAAATCTCGTTGCCGTTGTCGTGTGGATGTAATTTATAACAGTCCATGCACAGTGTGTGTAAATACACGCCTGAACAGTAGATGGCGGTGTGAATTATAAAAGCCGCCATTATGTCTTCCCTTCCAGGCGCTCCGGATAAGCCCGCCCTCTAGACGCTGATTGGCTCAAGTAGTCTCAAGCAGCATGTATTGTCCAATCAGCGAGCAGCTTGGTACAGGCTATCTCGCGCGCGCACTGAGAGGCAGGGTTGCTTCAGGTTATGCTAAGCTGGTCGCTTGCTTTTGTAGCGCGAGGAGATTGATATTAAATTCTTTACTTGTTCCTTTACAGATCCGCCATGAGCGACAACGAGAAGGAGTTTGTGGTGAAAGTACGTAAGGATAATGATTTTTAAGATGTTTAACGACGTTTTCAGGATAAAAAAATGCGTTAATTAATTCTTAGCATAACGTTGCTAGCTAATACACGGCGTTAGCATGCTAGCTAATGAATGATATTGAATGGCGGCATAAAAAGGCCTTTTTTTATATAAATTAGCTGGTTATTATTTGAGCTAACGTTTCGCTGTTAATTTGTTTAACAGGTTAGCAGTTAATATTCAACACAGCACTGAGGCCTAGTGGTGGAGTTTATTACCTTATTGTGAGGTGTAACGCATGACAGGCCTTGACTCAATTGGCGAAATCCAAATTTCCAAATCGGCTGTAAACGAGTGCACTAAGTAAAGCGTGGAAGCCATTTTTTCTTAAACACTATGTAGGATCCCTATGTAGGGAGCAAGTGGCTGTTTGGTGTTCGGCCCAGCTAGCTTTCTCGGCGCAAGGTTAACACGAAATATTACAAGCAATATCAGATAAATTGTTGATACAAAACACTTTTTTTATTAATAAAATGGTTAGTTGTCGGTTCTTATCACTGATGGGTTATATGTTATCAGGCTATAAATTTTTAAAAATGTCGAATTTGCAGGTTTGTTACTAAACACCACGTGGTTGAAGCGCCATTTAAAGGTTAAAATTTGTTAACACAGAATGGCATTTAAACCACCCCTTTAATTCGGTTTTTTCCCCCCCACAGTGAATTATTTTAAAATCGGATTAGTTTTTCAGTTTGGGATTCAGTCTCTGCAGCTGAATGTAAGAAGGGGACTGGTGCAAAAACAGTGCCTCGAAATAGTGTGTTTTTTATGCCAGTGCTCGTTTATAAAAGAAGGAAAACAGGATTGATTACCTATCTTTTTTAAAGGTAGCAATGATGATTATATATTTCTGGCCAATCCAAAATAATCAGAATTTATCCCAGGTGAAAGGTTTAAAGGAAAACTCCACCCTGAAACGCACTATGTGTATATAAAGTGTTTTTAAAAAAGAAAAAAAGTGAGTCATGATTGGCATATCTTGAGCAATTTCTGCACCAACCTATTTATTTGATGTTATATTTACCTTATTTCATAGTTATGGGAACGTTGTTGTTGCTGCTCATGTGGTTACAGTGGCGTTTAATTGGGTGGAAGAGATCCAACAACCTCCAACGAAAGTGACAGTTTTCAAAACCGAGAAAGCAGACTACAATGCAGATATATGACCGAGACATCTATGAAATTATTAATTATATCGCCAAGGATAGTATTTGCATGGGAAGCATGATGGAGCTTTGGAAGCTGGTCTGTGGTGGGTTTCCTAAAAGCCTCTTGAAGTGCATATCACGGGTAAATTCAGGAGCAAGATCAATGTAATTCTCCTATTTTATATTAAACTTTGGTCACATATCTGTCACATTTTGTGCAATTTTTTTACCTTGCGCAATACCAGAAAAATTCAGTTGAAATCAAGCCATTTGAGGCGAATTGGTCCGCCTCTGAAAAAAACTTGGCGTTTGGATTTCCCAGGAAACATTGATTTTCGTGACGTCGCGTGTGGGACGCCTCCTTCTGAATCCTACGTCAGCGCTGGTTTGTTTATGAGAAAACGACCTGGTGGTTTTCTGCAAATTTCTTCAACATTATCACGTAATTATTAAAATGGTTAACAGATGTATCGTAGGAGGGTGTAGCAACACCAATCCAAAAGACCGGACAATGAAAGAGAAATGGGAATGCTTGGTCTACACAGGCTGTGCACTGAAACCATGCAAAGCTCGCGCAGCCTGCTGGCGCTTCCGCAGGTAACGTCACAAATCTGGCTTCAGACTCCCTTGGGATTTTTCCAGACGCTTTTTTTTTTCTGCTGTAGACAGAGGGCCTTGTGCAAAATTACCCTTCTGGATGAGTGTGTAAAGGGACATGCTTTTCATATTAAAAAAAAAACAACAAATTGGTCCAGAATATGCACTTTAATGCTAAGAGCATCTTAAAGGAGGTACGCAGAATCTTTATTTTTAAATAAATTTGAGTGGATAGTATCTCCATCCTTGACTCTTGTATGCTGCATAAACGGGAATTAAAAATATATATATATTTTTGAGAGTTAAAATCGACCGCAAAGTTGGCATTCAAGCTGAGCCAGCCAGCCCTGAGTGCGTGACGTCACAGCGGTAACCGGTTTTAATGCCGAGGCCTTTTACAGCTATAGACCAAAGTCATATCAATAAAAAAATGCATGGTGAAAGTAAGAAATAGCGTTACCGACTTGCTCAACTAAGACTGATTTGACTTCATTGATTGTGAGTTGACTCTCATTAAAACAGGATAGGTGTTATAACTTATGCAACATGCATGCATTTTCACTGATAAAACGTAAAAGGCTCATTAAATAATCAGATGAACTGAGACAATCATGTTCTGAAGCAAATTAAATAATCTTATATGGGTAACTTAAACACATGATACAAGTTACATGTATTAATCTAAATACAGGTAAACAACAAGTGTTGTTTTGTATCCAAATAAGAGTCGGAGCTTACCCGTCTGTGTTCTCGCTTCTTGAAGGCCGATCTTTTGGCCGATTTGTTTTGAAACAATCTGACTTTCAGTTGTTCGTTCAGTTCTCCGTTCATTCGCTTCTTCCACGTAAGGGTTGAGATATTGCTTCTGAGATGAGCATATCCAGCGGAGAAATCAGATGGCTGGTCCACCCATTCTCCATTTTCTCCATACTGAGTACTCTGCCATTACTGCTCGGCTCAGGCAATTACTAAAACCCAGGATGGAACGGGATGTCACCGGTTTTAGCAACAACCACGGGGAGGTCACTGCCCGAGC
This sequence comes from Neoarius graeffei, assembly GCF_027579695.1. NCBI lineage: Eukaryota > Metazoa > Chordata > Actinopteri > Siluriformes > Ariidae > Neoarius > Neoarius graeffei. Next base: position 47,987,214 of record NC_083586.1, on the reverse strand, counting down.
GATAATGTGTCCCGTTCCATCCCGGGTTTTAGCAACAACCCTCGGCTCACACTCCGGGAGAACTGGTGCAACTGAACTTGCTTTCCTTTTCTTAGTTTAATTTTCCTTTAATTGTTGGGACTGCACCCTCTTTCAATAGGGGCTTATAGCCAACGCTCCTCAACAGATCCGAGGTCTCGTACAAGTCTTCAGGAAAATGTGCAGAGGAGAGACCACTTCGTAGGCACCCAATGTGTCCATGAACTTCTTGCAAAGCATGTCCAAATATTTGCAGTTTGAACCATGAATGCAGCATAAATCCACCTTCTGTCATGTTGCTGCACCGGCCAGCAACACATCTACGTGGCATGGCGATAAATTAGCTCAAAATGGAGGATCGGAGTTGCAGTCAGCTCTGTGTTTTAGTATAGCGGGAATGGCGATGAGACCGATAGACTTCCTGCTGTGACGTTACGGACATCAAGGTCATTCACTCGGACCGCTACCTATATGGATCACTTTTTAATTGTAAAAATACTATATTAGATGTATTGCTAACGCTTAAAACTATTCCTGTGCCATTCATGAGGTCTCAAGGCATTTATAAACCATAAGTGAGGCCATGGTTCTGCGTATATGCTTTAACTAGGAGAGAGAAAATGTTCATTGTGCTGCTCACTTGACCATTTAACAGTCTTTTTGCTACAATGATTTTGGGAAACTCACCACTGAGCGGAGAGAGCTGGACAGACTGAAGGCATCATGCTTTTTACATTACAGGCATTTAGTAGATGCTTTCATCCAGAGCAATGCATAGCATACCCAGAGCAGCTTGGGGGGTTAGATGCCTTGCTCAAGGGCACTTCAGCTATTCCTGCTGGTCCAGGGATTCAAACTGGTGACCTTTTGGTCCCAAAGCAGCTTCTCTAACCTTTAGGCCATGATGAATGAATAAATTAATGAACAAATACGTCTTCATTAGTACAATATTTACAATTATGAAAAATGCTACAAAATCTAAAAAGAAAAGGAGAAAATTATTTAGCTAAAGTATATTTAAATATTAATCTATTTAAAAAATTATCCTTAATATGTTCAGTATTTATCTTCAGTCTTATACAGGTTCTGTTTCTAAGGCGCTCAGATGATTCTTTAGAAGTCGCAAGAGAACTTTTTTTTTAGTTCAATTAGAAGCCAGAACTCAATCTCACTGAAGAGGATGGAGTTGATGACTTTGAAAATGAAGCAGTTTGTTGACGAATCATGTTTTAAATTAAACAAAAAGTAGTGGGGTTTCTTTCCAAAATAAAAATGCCATTGACGCTGTGAAGGTTAATATTAAAGTTGTTCAGAGTGGATTTTTCCTTTAATCAGAGGTTAATTGGGTTGTCCAACTTAACTTGGGTTAAAATAAAGCTTGTGTTTGTTTGTTTTAGATTTTAGTGACTCATTTAATGTTAAAACATTTTATAATATTTTTAGTTAGCATAACATTTTAAATTGTAAGCTTTGTATATTGGCCGAGAGCATCGTCTCTCAATTTAAATTTATATATATATATTTTTTTTAACTGTTACATCCTGCCTGCTTCCCGTACTTTACCATTTTCTTGTTTTTCCTATTAAGGTTAAGATTGGAAGAATGAAAAAGGTGGCCGAAGTCGAATGTTGTTTAAATGAGGCTGAATTTTGCGAGTGCATGCTAATTCTGTGTGGCCAGAAGTTCTAAGAAGTTCCCCTCATGTAGAGTGTTGTCACTTTGGAAGCAATGAATGGTTCAAGATGAAGTACAGAAGTCAGAATAAGAAACAGAAGAAAGAAGAACAGAATGTTGGTTGAAGTTAATCTCAGAAGTGTTCGGGTGGATAAGATGAAAGAGGGCTAAGTAATGTGCATTAGTCTGTTTTTGTATGAATATCAACTCTCTTTCATTAAAGTGTGCATGCTACTCTTTCTGTCATAAAGACAACGCATTGTAAACGATATCCTAATGGATTTAAAACCAACTCCAGCTTTAACAAGTCTGTTTGTCAACATGATTAACCAATAAAAGGTCTGGGGTCATGACGTGATGCATGGGAAGTTCTCGCTCTGTTTCTGTCGTGCTCATTTGGTTTGGATTCATGCAGGAGTCCCGCTCTCGGAGTGTGAGTCCCAGAGGCTCTGTGAAGTCCACCAGCAACTCGCCGGGAAGATCTAAGGATGGCTCTCACCGCTCTCGCTCCAGGTCCAAATCTCGCTCTAGGTCCCGGTCGAAGTCCAGGTCCAGGTAAGGCTCTTTCTTTCCACTTACTGAAATATCACTCGGCTTGTGGCGAGGTGGAAAAGTGTTTCACGTTCCTGTTGGTGGACGAAGCATCTTTCAACATGTTGGTTATACCTGGGTTTCCTTTTTTATTTGAGTAGACAAAGTAATTGATTTATTACTGTGTCAATAATGGATGTGCATATCTTTATGATTTTATAAATTGGACATTTTAATGTTAACTGCTACATGAAAAATCGATGCATGTTTTTATCAATGACGTTTGAACATTTTTTCCCCCTCCTCCCACTCGCAGGTCTCGTTCCCACCGGAGCTCTCGTCGTCGTCACTCCCGCTCACGCTCTCGAAGGCGCCACTCGCGCAGCCGCTCCTACAGCCGTGAGTACCGACGCAGCCGAAGCCACTCGCCCATGTCCAATCGCAGACGACACGTCGGCAACCGGGTACGAGCCTCTTGCATCTCGCACACAAACATCTCGATCACGCCACGCTTCCTTATCTCGCACTCTCCCAGCTTCTTTTATTGACTCAACACGATGAAGAGCAGAAGAAATATTTGGACCGGCCAGATTTCACTTAGGAATGGGTGTTGTCTTTGTTTCTGGACAGTTCTGACAAGTTTTCTCTACTTAAAACGCAAACACGTTTGAGAAAGATTAGCCATTTTTAATGGCAAGCAGCAAATGAAATGAAAGATTTGGGTGGTGTGATCAAGCAGAGGGTAGCGTTTAGAGGTGTGACGATTAATTGATCCCCGAGCTATCAATCCACGATTCAAAAATCGATTAAAATTTAATGAATCACGATTCACCAACGATGCCTAATTTCATCCCGATAATCCTAGATTATTTCGGCATAATTTTGATATTGGAAATTCAATTCAGCCATGTTTGTGGCTACTATAGTGATCTCGCAAGCTCACGCATTACTTTGTTGTCAAGATGACTCAGAATTCCTGAAGCTACCAGCTTTTAAAAGCCATTTCTTACAATCTCAGTGCCTTATGTCCTCTCTGGACAGTGAATGTTGTGTCTCAAGAGATGGGATTCACTTTAACACTTCAGCTGGTCGGGTTCAACGCCCGAGCTGATAATCGCATCAGTTTTTCTTTGGCTAATCACAAGGTACGCCACCACTCTTGCCAGAGCAGTTGGGGGTTGGGTGCCTTGCTCAAGGGCACTTAAGCCAAATCCTGCTGGTCTAGGGAATTGAACCAGCAACCTTTTGGTCCCAAAGCTGTTTCTCTAACCATTATGCCATGGCTTCCCTTAACACAAGTGACCTGTATTTTTGTGTTTTAAAACATTGAGACGAAGTTTTTTGTCTGTTTGTTAGTGTTTTGCAGTTTGAAAATTAGAATGTGCCAAAAACGACTGAACTGAAAGTCAATGGAGTGACTGGTGTCTGAATAAAGACTCTAAAGGCAATGCTACTTTTGTTTTTTATTGCTCTACGTTTCTAGGCTGACCGTTAACAGAATATTGACAGTGATTTGCATCAGTTATAAAAAAAAAAAATGGAGGACAAAAAATGTGAATTGTGATTCGATTCGAATCACGAGGTCAAAATCGTGAAAAACCTGAATCGTCACACCTCTAGTAGCATTTCCACTTCAGATTAAAAAGCGAGTGAGCATCTAGGATCCGCGGAGCAATTGTCTGTGATTTAACTTCTCCAGAGATTGAGTTCAAAAAGCAGAACTGCATGCACGCAGTCTCCAAGGGTTAAAGCCCTCTAGTGGCCGGAAGTGTTTAGTTTAAAATGACAGTACGTGGATATAAATGTGGGGATTAAAAAAAAAAAAAGCATAGAAACATTAACAAATGTGATTTCCACTGATGCTGGGATACTGCCGAAACCTTATTTGCCTTTTAGACATCAGCCAGTTATTTTTGATCATTTAGGGAGAACCTGTTCCCAGACTTTTTTTTTTTTCTTTTCCTTCTTTAAACAATGTTCATTTGAATGCTCGTGGTGAGGTCATAAAATCCGAGTGCTTCTTTGCTTTTGTCTTGTAGGCAAACCCTGATCCGAACTGTTGCCTGGGTGTGTTCGGTCTGAGCCTGTACACCACGGAGCGAGACTTGAGAGAAGTGTTCTCCAAATACGGCCCCCTGGCTAACGTCAGCATCGTCTACGACCAGCAGTCTCGCCGCTCACGAGGGTTCGCTTTCGTCTACTTCGAGAACAAAGAGGACTCCAAGGAGGTGAGTGTGTGGGGCGTGTTCCGGAGGAGGAGCCGCTGCTTTGTTAAATTAAGAGACCCAGTTCTGTCTGTCTCTTCTCTAAATGGTTCCCTAAAATGTTTGTTCTGCGTTGCATCAGGCTAAAGAGCAAGCTAACGGCATGGAGCTGGATGGCCGGCGTATCAGAGTGGACTATTCCATCACCAAGAGACCACACACCCCCACACCTGGGATTTACATGGGGCGCCCTACTTAGTGAGTGTACATTACTTTACACGTGTATCTCATGCTGATCTAAGACAGGATCCTCAATTTAACTAGCATAAGAGGTGATTTCTGCAACAGTAGTGACATCAGCTCCAGTCTTAATGGAACAGGTTTACTGTTGAGTGCGCTACTGTCTGACGTGAACAGCAAAAAATAAAAGCCACACTCGAGAAACCTTTCCTTTCACAAACTGACCTCATGCCGCCTTTTTTTTTTTTTTTGGGCTGCGTTCTTGGTGTCTTAAGTGGTCGTTATTTTCCAATCAAATTCAGCATGTGAAGGGGGGGGGGGGGGGGGCTCTGAAAGCTTTTTTTTTTTTTTTTTTGCTCTGAGAGCACATATGGCTCATCAGGAGTGGAGTAGCTGTTGGTACTGGTGTACTATCTTGAGCTTTAAACAGTTATGCAGCGTTTTTGAACTGAAATCACATTACAGCAGATGGTATCAAGTAGCATTAGCAGCACGCTAACTAGCTAGCGTTGGTTAGGAGTAAGTTTATTGGTGACTACCTTTTCAAAATAGGGATTCAGTACAGGCTATGCTGTAGATCAGGGGTTCTCAGCCACACCCGTTTTGAGGCCCACTTATGCCCCTTTTCCACCAAAGCAGTTCCAGGGCTGGTTGGGGCCAGTGCTTAGTTTGGAACCGGGTTTTCTGTTTCCACTGACAAAGAACTGGCTCTGAGGCCAGAAAAACCGGTTCCAGGCTAGCACCAACTCTTTGCTGGGCCAGAGGAAAGAACCGCTTACGTCAGCGGGGGGCGGAGTTGTTAAGACCGACAACAATAGTAAGACCGCGAAAGGTCACCATTTTTAAGCGACGAGAAGCAGCAGCTGTGCAAACGCGAAGTCACCCATTATTGTTGTTGTTGTTGCTGCTGCTTCTTCTCCGTGTTGTTGTTGCTTCGATATTCGCGCCAAGGTTTATGCAAACGCAGCGACGTAACTGACGTATACAGCGACGTAATGACGTGGCTCCGCTTAGCACCGCGAGCTATGGAAAAGCAAACTGGTTCTCAGCTGGTTCGCAAGTTGAACGAGTTGTGAACCAGCACCAGCCCTGGAACTGATTTGGTGGAAAAGGGGTATTATTCAGACTTGTAACGAGTCGAGGCCCATTTAAAAAAGATCCCCAATTATTTTGGCTCATTTATTCTATTAGAATCTAATAATCTATTGTAAAATGTATCAACAGGACGCAACATCACTCCCTGTTACAGATGGGAGCCCAGGAGTTAAATGAATACAATAAAAACAAACTGTTTTTAGTTGTAGATATTGTATTTAAAACTGTATGGATGTCCCAGAAGCCAAACCATGCGTGCAGGACGTTCTCAGTCAAAAGGGATTAATGATCCAAAAGTGGAGTCTGGTCCATTAACACAAGAACTTATTGCCTGTTTGCTGTACACAAACACAGCAAGTTATTAAAACCAAGAAGTGGATATAGAAACCACTCGATGGGATTTGATCCTTCCATGCTAACAAAGAAGGATTTTTCCTAGGAGTTGGAAAATTATCCATTCGTTGAGTTCCCCGACGTTTCAAACTACCTGGTGCTGCAGACATCGTTCTACACGGGGGGACACAGATGAAAACATGGAGGAGTACAACTTTTTATATGCGGCTGGGTTTTTATATGATCTGGGGATTAGGACCCAGGGCTTTGAACCAGAATTTTTTTCCTATTGGTTCGTTCCGAACAGAAACGGAATTTTAACGTTTCCGGTTTTGGGTTCCACCATTAAATAGACGTTCTCGAACCGGTTAGAACAAAAAAATTTAGTTCCCGGAACGGTTAATTACGTTCCCTGTCAGCTGTTTAACAAATGGCTATAAAATGATGTCTCTGTCTCATCCAGCTTAAGCCAAATGTAGGCTAATTCTATTACAACCTTCATTAAATAAGACAAGAAATAATTCAAAACAATTATTATTTCAAATGTTGGCGATTTGGATTCTCAGTATGTCTTCCCATCTACACAAACAGAAAAAGTGCCAAAAATGAAAGAGAATTCGTTTAGTGTGTTACCAAAGGCTAGTCAGGCCCTATGCATTGATAGGCTAACAGAGGTTAACGTCATTTAATGTTCGCGAGCCTCTCATTAACGTGGACAAACATATTGATATCGTGTTTGAAATTGACGTTTTTGAATAACGATAGACTGCAATATTTACCTCTTATTTAAGATGTGGAGACGTGATAGTAGTCCACCCTCCCGCTCTCTCCATTCAGTCAGCGAACGTCACACAGGAAGTGAACCCCAGCGGGTCATAGAAACTTGCGCAGAAGAAGAATGACTTTTTTTATTTGTAGGCTACGGAAACTTTGAGGAACGAAATAAAAACCGGTATTAACCGGTTACCATTATTTTTAATAAGCGTTTCTGTTCCGGAACATAAAAAATAATAAAGTTTCTGGTTTCGTTTCTGTTCCATGTGAAATAGAAAAAGTTCCCGGTTTTCGTTCCTTGAACCGGTTCAAAGCCCTGATTAGGACACTACAAGATAGAGCGGGAAACGGATCTAAGTGCAGGAAGAGTGTGAGAATCCAGAAGGGTAATTTTACACAAGGCCATCTGTCTACAGCAGAAAAAAATAAAATAAAACACGTCTGGAAAAATCCCAAGGGAGTCTGGAGCCAGATTCGTGACGTTACCTGCGGAAGCGCCAGCAGGCTGCGCGAGCTTTGCACAGTTTCAGTGCACAGCCTGTGTAGACCAAGCGCTCCCATTTCTCTCTCATTGTCCGGTCTTTTGGAAAGCGATGAGTACTAATCCCTTCAAGACTGGTGTTGCTACACCCTCCTACAATACATCTGTTAACCATTTTAATAATTACGCGATAACGTTGAAGAAATTTGCAGAAAACCACCAGGTCGTTTTCTCATAAACAAACCAGCGCTGACATAGGATTCAGAGGGAGGCGTCCCGCACGCGACGTCATGAAAATCGATGTTTGCCGGGAAATCCAAGTGCCAAGTTTTTTCAGAGGCGGACCAATTCGCCTCAAATGGCTTGATTTCAACTGAATTTTTCTGGTATTGCGCAAGGTAAAAAAAATTGCACAAAATGCAGAATGTGACAGATATTTGACCAAAGTTTAATATAAAACAGGAGAATTCCATTGATCTTGCTCCTGAATTTACCCGTGATGTGCACTTTAAAGTGGCATAAACATGGCTAGAAACAAACGTGACAGTGATAATGATGGTTCGCAAAGCCTCTGTGAAAACAGCGTCCGTATCTGCGCAAAGACGTGACTGGGTCCCAAGCACGCGCGCAACGCGTCAGACCCGAGTGCGCAAAGGCACGGCAGCCAAGTCACCACAACTTTTAGCTCTTGTGTATATCGCCACCAAAATGCCTCATTTTCATCGATAACCCATCGCGAGCTGTAGTGTGACCATAGCTTAATGGATCAACTTGGGGGGGGATTTGCGGTCTATGGTATAGACTTAAATTATGTGATTTATTGTTGCGAAACAAATGTGAACCACGAGTTGGCCTAGTGGTTGGCGTGTCCGCCTCTCGACCAGGAGATCGCGATTCTGGCATGAGAGGGACTTTGAAACGAGTGGAGAAAGGGTTCTTTATGTGAGCAGCCATGTTGATTAGACTTCACTCTGTAAACATGGAAGGCGGTTAGTTGAGAAGACGAGCTGAAATCTCAAGTGGATGGGTGGCGTTTTCTGTTGGGTTGGGGGGGGATTAGAAGTTGCAGCCTGGCCTCGGTTACAGCATGTTTGTGTGTATATGGGTTGACTTTAAAAGAAAAGAGATCAGAGCTGCTTTCCAGTCTGGACAAATGTGTCTGGGATGAGCTATAAGTAATTAGGTAAGAGTTTGGCTTTTCTACACATGCGTCTGTGATCAAGTTCATGCCTGATCCTTTTCATGCTTTTCTCTACTTCATGTGTGATCAGCGGAGGAAGACCCAGCACCTCCAGTCGCTCCAGAGACTATTACGATCGGGGCTATGACCGTGGCTACGATCGAGGATATGACCGCTACGAAGATCGGGAATACTACAGATCCTACAGGTCAGTGAGTCCAGCAGCAGGACATCAGCTTTTGTGTAGTATTGGATCGGTCATATTTATTATTGTGCGCCTGATCTTGGTACTGTATGAGAATCGTGATAAAATTTTAATTCTGCCAGACTTGGTGAGGAAATTCAAATTACGAAATTGATCACTAAAACGGTTCGTTACTGGATGATTTTTGACCGTACAGAATTATAGCCCATGTTGGTGGTGGCCAAAAATTTGTGGACACCTGACTATTGCACATTTAGAAAGAAACCTTTGTCACATGCACACTTCAAGCACGGTGAGATTCATCCTCTGCATTTAACCCATCTGAAGCAGTGAGCGCGTGCGCATACACCCAGAGCAGTGGGCAGCCACACTAGAGCACCCGGGAAGCAGTCAGGGGTTAAGTACCCCGCTCAAGGGCACTTCAGCCCAAGGCTGCCCCACGTTAACCTGACTGCATGTCTTTGAATTGTGGGGAAAACTGGAGCACCCGGAGGAAACCCACGCAGACATGGGGAGAACATGCAAACTCCAGACAGAAAGGCCCCCGTCAGCTGCTGGGCTCAAACCCAGAACCTTCTAGCTGTGAGGCAACAGTGCTAACCTAAGCACGTGTTTGTATGCTGTCGAAGTGTAATTTCCTTTCACTGGCATTAAGGGGCTCAAACCTGTTCCAGCATGATGATGTGCACAAAGCGAGCTCCATGAAGACATGGTTGGAGTGGAAGAACTCGAGTGGCCACAATGGGTGAACCAGAGCACGGTCTGTCTGCACCCCAGGCCTGCTCACTAATGCTCTTGGAGCTGAACGAGCACAAGTCCCCAGAGCCAGACTCCAAAATCTAATGGAAAGCCTTCCTGGAAGAATGGAGGTTATTATAACCGCAAAGGAGAGCTAAATCTCAAAATGGGATGTTCAGAAAGCACATATGGATGTGACGTAATTTTGGTCAGACTTGTGCTTTGCTTGTATACAAAGGAACTGATAATCATCCGTCATGGAATGAGGCCGTTGTGACTCTGCTTACTCTCTCTCTGTAAAAAGGAGCAAACGAGTGCTTTTACAGCCGGCTCTTCTGATTTATAAACGACTCGTGTTTTAATATTGTTTGCTGTATGCCGTGATGCATACTAGACGTCCTTCAAGTTGGTATGATGTAACAAAAGCTTTTAAACAGAAATACCAGAATGTACGTCTCGTGGTTTCCACTGTTTTAATGTCAGTCCTGTTCTAGGAGCGAGTAAATTTAGATCATTGACTCTGTTGCACTTTATTTTTAAATAAGAAGGCCAGTAAAAAGCTTCGGATTTGGTTAATGCTAAAAAAAAAAAAATTTGGAAACCCGAATGTTCATATTGAAAGCGGAAGAGCATTCCTTGTCTTGACCACAGGCCAAGGTTGGATTGATGAAGAATTTGTGTGCGTGCTCTTCAACACGTGTTTATATTCTTTATGCTTTGATTTGTGTGTAAATGTATGTATATATGCCTGTCCATACAACCCCTGTCATGATTATTGCTTCCCCTCTTCCCCATAAAGCAGGTTTAGTAAAAAGGCTTGGGGTCCATTTTATTGTCTTTTGCCAAAAAGCTCCATTTTTGTTGCACCAGACCATGGAACACTGTTCCATTCGGTTATAGTAGCGATTCACAAACCTGGGGTGTTATTACATTAGTGGTTAACTGACAGAAAAGGCTTTTTTTTTTTCCCCCTCTGGCAGACTTTCCAAATAATCTGTTGGCATGGAGGTGGAGTCTGACGGTGGTTTTTTGGAGACTTAGAAACCAAGGTTTTACTTGTAAATCCTCAATAATGATCCTTGGATAATTTATATATTATATCTTAAAAAAAAAATCCTTGACTTCTGAAGGTCAACACACTTCATTTGGATTGTGTGCTCTCTTATCTTTCCCATGTTGATGGATGACTAGCCCCGTGTCCGAAATCACTCGCTACATAGTGGACTAGAAAGTGAGCTCTCCATTTTGTAGTGCTGTCCAAACGTACAGTGAGAATTATTACACCCTATATAATGCACTCGGTGTCCCACAATGCACCGTGAAAAGCATCGTACAACCGATGGTCACTAACCAAGCAATATATCCCATCATGCATTGTGGTCATGCTGAAAAAGTGTGTTGGGGTGAATGGACGGAGGAAGAAACGCATTATAAACAGACATTCAAGTACAATTAAAAACAGTAAGAGAATATAAAAGAAGGTAAAATGGAATACTACAAATAAAATGCAGGAAGAAAAGTAACAGTGCAGAGTGAGGAATTAATCAAAAGCCTCAAATATGATTTAACTAGACAGGGACACTCTAACGAGTGCAAACCCCGCCTTTTCCCTATTAAAATACATTGGGCGAAAATTTCGAAGTTCTGCCTTGACCTTTGACCTCCAAAATTTAATGGTTTCCTTCCTGGGTGATTGGCAACACGTACAAAATTTGGTCCAAATCGATCCATTGGTTCTTGAGATATCTTGCAGACACACAGACAGACAGATATACACACACACACAGACTGACGCAGGTGAAAATAATAACCCCTCCGACTACTGTCGGCGGGGTTAATAAAAGGCAGTGAAGAAAGGATTCAGCCTTGCTTTAAAAGAACCGAAAGATGCAGCAGACACCAAGTACTTTGTATTGATTAATGTGGGAAATTATACGCTCAGTATAATATGGATTTATTATTTTGAAAACCCACCAGCCAACTGATCTGGCACGTTTTAACTGTGCGACAGAGAAGTGTCCGAAAGTGTTTGGGGTTTTTTTTTTTCCTCTTCTCCATTTTGCCAACGACCTCGCTATATAGTCCTCTATATAGTAATTCCCTAATTACCACGAGTTGGCCTTGTGGTTAGCGTGTCCGCCTCTCAATCAGGAGATCACAAGTTCTACTCACGGTCAGGCCATACCAAAGACCATCATAAAAATGGTACCTGCTGCCATCTGGCAAGGCACACTGCAATACAGATGCGAGTGGGGAGTCAAACTCTCACGGTTACCAGAGGACTAGTCCCCCCACTGTAACCCTAGCTATGTAATAGGCGAGAGACCGAGGGCTACGGAAACGGAGATTGGCGCCACATGGCGTGGGAAGGGATTTTGATTGATAGTAATTCCCTATATAGAGGGCTTTCGCGTGACGTCACCGCACTGCGAGATTTTGTTAGGGCGCCATATTGGAAGACCAAGTACACATCTATGCAAGTACATACATAGATAAAACAAACTACACCTGAAATGTAGCAGCAAATTTTCTTTTATTAACATGTTAACAGTGTTTTCTTTACTACATTAACAGTTGTTCCGTTCTATGAGAGACCTGTTCAGAATTTGTTCATTTATATTTCATATAATAATCAGTGCAGATTAAATGAAATTCTCCACTATCATGTTAAAAAAATTATAGCGCTTGACCACTATTGCAATCTGTATTCATGCTGTTATGGATTTTTTTTTTTTTCATAATTTATTTTTAATTTACTACTTATCTCTTTTTATTTATATATATTTGAATTATTTGGACATGGGGAAAAACTATATTTAAAATCCAAAGAGGGATGGAGGGAGGAAAATTAAAACAAAAGAAAGAAATGAAATACCTAAATGTGATAAAATTAAGGATGTTTTTATTCAGTAAACATTTAAAAAAAATGTTCTACAACACTCTAGCCTAGTGACTTAGCAGTAACAAAATGGTCTGAACATAGTCTGTACTGTTGTAGACTTGAAGTATTCAGATCCGCTCTGCATAAAGCAGCTAAATACTCTCGCTGTCTCCTGGCAGAAAGCTCCTTGGTTTGCTTGCGTCTCAATCACAGCTGGTATTCTGTAGAAAGACTTCTTTTCACCTTTCCCATCAGCTTTGTTAGAACCCTAACACAGCACAAAAGTTTACCATTTGTAGGTTTTTGATGATCCAAGTGCCTCGTGGGTTCAAATACCACGCGCTGCCGTTATTTCCCCCTAATCACGAGTTTGTTGGTCTTCCAATATGGCGCAGGGTTTGTTTACTTCCGGTTTCGGGTGACGTCAGTGCAAGGGGTCTATAGTGAGTAGGGTGTAGTGAACGAGTGAGTGATTTTGGACGCGGGTTAAGAATTTGGCCTCTGTCTCACTTCATATTTGTTCCCCAGTTAATCAGGAAGTCGTGGATTACAGCTTGAAATTTCCTACACACTCCAACCACCTCAAAGATGCTGTACAATTTAAATAGGAAAGATGCTTCAGTTACATTGTGTTCACTATAATTTCCAGGGGGGCCAATAATAGTGGCACATGTTTTTAAATTTTCTTGAGGGGTTTCTTTTCCCTTCTCTCACCCCCCCAAAAAAAAAACCTACACACTTGGTAGTCTTTACAAGGGGTGCCAATAATTGTAGAGGCATGTCTGTATGTTTTAGTCTGATGCTGACCCTTTTAAACTTTTTTGTGTAGGCGCAGGTCTCCTTCACCCTACTACGGTCGCGGAGGATACAGGTCCCGGTCCCGCTCACGGTCTTACTCCCCACGTACGTACAACCTGTGTGTGTGTGTGTGAAGAAATGTGTATATATTTATAAGACCTTTGTGTGACCTTTTTTTTTTTTTTTTTTTTTTAAAGCTGTTGCACTGAACAGAAACGTACACATGAAAGAATGTGGTAAATATTAGAGCAACTAGTCAGCACCAAGTCGTCTAGGCTTGAAAATGTGACTCACAAGACGTGTGCATTTTCCTCCCACACCATTGTCACTGCTGGAATTTGTCCAAGGGTTTTTTTTTAATCCAAGTGTTAACGTCTGTCTACTCTAACAGGGCGCTACTGAGGAAGCCGGAGTCGCTGTGTCGAACCGATGGAGGGGATTCTCTGCTTGTGGATGAAAGTGATGGCAGGATCGGAGTTTTAGGTTTTTGGTGTGTTGTGTTTTTTTTAATAATGCTGCGCATGTTTTGATTTAATCGTCTTCGTTTATACTGAACAGTGCATCTTCTACTTGTGTTAGATTTGGAGTTTGAACAAGTGTGTTATGTTGCAATACACCAGTCAACATGTCTGTCAAAATCCTGAAACTTAAACAGCTGGCAAATCAGATGTAAATTCATATGTTCTCATTGTCCAAGAAATAAACAGTATTTTACAAACGCCTTTGTCTTGGATTGGTCAGGATCATGAACGCGCGATGTCAAATGGTTTGTATATACCGAACAACTGTTCAGGTCGAGCAAAGCATTTTATCAGTCGCTCTCAAGTGGTGGTGTTACAAGAATGTGAGGCGAGTCATTGTGCATGCAAATATACACACATGGACAGATAGGCAGCTGCATTAGTGCTTCTGTTTTTCTTTTTGCATGTTTCATGTTTTAAGTCCTTCCTTGATTCATGCCGTTTCGTCTCAATACCACGCCTGGTAAAGAAGTGTAGCGCTAGTTCACACTGAGGAACTTGGGCTTACCATGGGTCAAACTTGGAGTGAGCACAGAGCTAACCGGAAACAAGCATGCAGCATTTGAGACAAATATCCTGAATGAGCTGTCTGTCCCCCCCCCCCAAAGAACACTCCTAAAACCCTCATAGCATCACATCCCACACTGGAAAGTGCTAAATACAGAATATGCTGTTTACATGAACTGTCGTCTTTAGAATAAGAGTGGACGTTTAGTGTGCATGTAAACATCCTGACTGATAAGATGCCTGTGTGTGTACAGTCTGGTTGAGAAAGGATTCTTCACACTATTCTGTATTTAAATTTTTTTTTTTTTTAATTAGCATTTGTGGTCCAAAACAATCCATTTTCATTAACCTCTAATCTGGAATCTGAAACTAAGTGTACCATCTGCTTAAAAATGGTATATCATTGTGGCTGGGGCGCCATGCCATGGATCCGGGGACCCGGGTTTGATTCCGACCCGGGGTCATTTCCCGGTCTCTCTCCTGATCATTTCCTGTCCTGTCTCTACACTGTCCTATCCAATGAAGGTGAAAAAGCCCAAAAATATATATTTTAAGAAAAAAAGGTATATCACGCCACCAGATATCACTGATATAATTGCCTTTACATTGAGAAACCGAACACAGGGACGTTACGCAACGTACTAATGAATAGACGACAGTCAGTAATCTTCCACCGACAATGTGTACGTCTGTACCCAGTGTATGAATCAGTCTAATCAGCTTGCGGTATCGCACTTCTTCCCCTTTTTTCCTTCTAATGGCCTTCCAGTGTAGACAAAATAGTAAGCCATCCAAGAGTCTCTTCCAAAGCATTCGTGATTTTGTGATTGCTGGAAGCCATTAAATACGCACTGGTGACTAAACATAGCATATCTAACCACGAGAGGCAACAACTGCTGCGACAATCACAGAGATGTCCATCTCTTAATGTGATTTAACTTAGAAGTGAACCGTTGAGCTTGTAAAATAGTAAAATGTATTTTCTCAGTAATGAGTGGAGAGGGAAAAACCCATGCAGATTGAAGTCAACTTCAGAGTAGCATCAGGAAACACTGACCAGCAAAAACGGGGGGTCTGGAAAAATCAGGAACCAGTGAGTGGTAAACTTCATACAGTGAATGATTTTGCTCGTATTTATTTCCACGTTTTATAATTTTTTCTTATAAGTGAAAATGGCATCAATGTTGCATAAAAGAATAGAGAGAGAGAGGACTTCAGGATACTCTGGTTCTGGATTTCCAGACACCCTGCCCTGTAAATTAATTTACAGTATAATACAATTTGAATAGGTTTTCTAGAGAAGCTCTGGTATGCCACGGTGCTTTCTAAAACCTCTCTGAACATTCGGTCCATTGAACAGTACAGTATCTTCCTGTTCTATTTTATTCCTCCAGAATTAGAGAAACACCATCAGCCCACGTCGGTGTGTATTGGTGCGTAGCTGTGGCCTGGGCTAAAAATATCTCGCACAGCCCTAATTTGCTGTTTCTGGGTTTGATGAAAATAGTTCTTTATTATATTTCATTTGTCAAAATCATGTTACTCCTTTACAGATCAGATCAAACAAGAGAGACCAGTAATAAACAATGGTGACATTCCAAAGTGAAGGTGCACTAGTGCACACGTCAAGACCTAATTTGTTCAGTATATGATGACAAAAAAGAAAAAAAAAACAACCTCGTCCAAATATATATATATATATATATATATATATATATATATATATATATACAGTCGTCAGCGTAAATGAGTACACCCCCTTTGAAAAGTAACATTTTAAACAATATCTCAATGAACACAATTTCCAAAATGCTGACAAGAAAAAGTTTAATATAACATCTGTTTAACTTATAACGTGAAAGTAAGGTTAATAATATAACTTAGATTACACATTTTTTCAATTTTACTCAAATTAGGGTGGTGCAAAAATGAGTACACCCCACAACAAAAACTACTACATCTAGTACTTTGTATGCCTGCATGATTTTTAATAACAGCACCAAGTCTTCTAGGCATGGAATGAACAACTTGGCAACATTCTGCAACATCAATCTTTTTTCATTCTTCAACAACGACCTCTTTTAGCGACTGGATGCTGGATAGAGAGTGATGCTCAACTTGTCTCTTCAGAATTCCCCAAAGAAAATAATTTCTTTACACCACAAAGGTGAAGGCTACAAGATCAGCAAAGCTTTACTTATCAGTCAGAATACTGTAGCAAAAGTGGTACAAAAATTTAAGAAAGCTGGAACTGCAACCATCTCACAGAGACGTCCAGGTCGTCCACGGAAGTTAACACCTCGACAGGAGCGTCTTCTGATGAGAAGGGTTGAAGAAAATCGGCATGCAAGTTCACTGCAGTTATCTAAAGAAGTAGAAAGCCAAACTGGGGTGACTATTTCCCGTGAGACAATACGGCGTACACTGCAGAGGAATGGCATGCATGGATGCCGTCCACGAAAGAAGCCTCTCCTAAAGCCCAGGCACAAAAAAGCCTGCCTAGAGTTTGCCAGGGCCCATGCTGACAAAGATGAAGACTACTGGGACTCTATACTCTGGAGTGATGAGACCAAGATAAATGTTTTTGGAACTGACGGCTTCAAAACTGTATGGCGTCGCAAAGGTGAGGAATACAAAGAAAAATGCCTGGTGCCTACAGTGAAACATGGTGGTGGCAGTGTCCTTATGTGGGGCTGCATTTCATTGATGGCATCATGAATTCACAGATGTATTGCTCTATACTGAAAGAGAAGATGCTACCATCACTCCGTGCCCTTGGTCGTCGTGCACTTTTCCAACATGACTAAACACACATCTAAGGCCACTGTTGGATTTCTGAAGAAGAACAGGGTGAAAGTGATTCAGTGGCCAAGTACATCTCCTGATCTGAACCCAATCGAACACCTATGGGGAATTCTGAAGAGACAAGTTGAGCATCACTCTCCATCCAGCATCCAGTCACTAAAAGAGGTCGTTGTTGAAGAATGGAAAAAGATTGATGTTGCAAAATGTCGCCAACTTGTTCATCCCATGCCTAGAAGACTCGGTGCTGTCATTAAAAATCATGGAGGCCATACAAAGTACTAGATGTAGTAGTTTTTGTTGTGGGGTGTACTCATTTTTGCACCACCCTAATTTGAGTAAAACTGAAAAATGTGTAATCTAAGTTATATTATTAACCTTACTTTCACGTTATAAGTTAAACAGATGTTATATTAAACTTTGTCTTGTCAGCATTTTGGAAATTGTTTGTGTTCATTGAGATATTGCTTAAAATGTTACTTTTGAAAGGGGGTGCACTCATTTATGCTGAGCACTGTATATATATATATATAAACACAGTACATATTTGGACTAGGTTCTGGACATGATTTTTTTTAACATTTAAAAATACTAGAAAGAGCAGTAAACAGTAATAAATGTTTTATTACTATAACCTTTTGCTTTAAAAAAAACAAAACAAAAAAACGTAGTAGTCTCAGGTACAATTAGTGCAGTTTGATAAGGAAATGAGCTATAAGTTTTACTGAGCAGCTTACAGAACCAGGTACGGTTCTTCTGAACACTTTGTCACACTTGCTTTTTGTTTTTGCACCAAAACCCAACAGCCTTCATGATGTTTTTGTCTGAAATTTCATCTATTACATAACATGCTAGGCGGCATGGTGGTGTAGTGGTTAGTGCTGTCGCCTCACAGCAAGAAGGTCTGGGTTCGAGCCCCGTGGCCGGCGAGGGCCTTTCTGTATGGAGTTTGCATGTTCTCCCCGTGTCCGCGTGGGTTTCCTCCGGGTGCTCCGGTTTCCCCCACAGTCCAAAGACATGCAGGTTAGGCTAACTGGTGGCTCTAAATTGACCGTAGGTGTGAATGTGAGTGTGAATGGTTGTCTGTGTCTATGTGTCAGCCCTGTGATGACCTGGCGACTTGTCCAGGGTGTACCCCGCCTTTCGCCCGTAGTCAGCTGGGATAGGCTCCAGCTTGTCTGCGACCCTGTAGAACAGGATAAAGCGGCTACAGATAATGAGATGAGATGCAACATAACATGCTGCTTTCTTTACTGACGTACAAATATTTTTCTGTAAGGTTAGTTTTTGGAAAAGTAATGTATGTTTGGAATCTAAAATGCTTTTGTACTGACTGTCTCGATAATGTAAAAGAAGTCATAAAAAGTGTGTGTGTAATATATATATACATACACAGTGGTGCTTGAAAGTTTGTGAACCCTTTAGAATTTTCTATATTTCTGCATAAATATGACCTAAAACATCATCAGATTTTCACACAAGCCCTAAAAGTAGATAAAGAGAACCCAGTTAAACAAATGAGACAAAAATATTATACTCGGTCATTTATTTATTGAGGAAAATGATCCAATATTACATATCTGTGATTGGCAAAAGTATGTGAACCTTTGCTTTCAGTATCTGGTGTGACCCCCTTGTGCAGCAATAACTGCAACTAAACGTTTGCGGTAACTGTTGATCAGTCCTGCACACCAGCTTGGAGGAATTTTAGCCCATTCCTCTGTACAGAACAGCTTCAACTCTGGGATGTTGGTGGGTTTCCTCACATGAACTGCTCGCTTCAGGTCCTTCCACAACATTTCAATTGGATTAAGGTCAGGACTTTGACTTGGCCATTCCAAAACATTCACTTTATTCTTCTTTAACCATTCTTTGGTAGAACAACTTGTGTGCTTAGGGTCGTTGTCTTGCTGCATGGCCCACCTTCTCTTGAGATTTAGTTCATGGACAGATGTCCTGACATTTTCCTTTAGAATTCACTGGTATAATTCAGAATTCATTGTTCCATCAATGATGGCAAGCCGTCCTGGCCCAGATGCAGCAAAACAGGCCCAAACCATGATACTACCACCACCATGTTTCACAGATGGGATAAGGTTCTTATGCTGGAATGCAGTCTTTTCCTTTCTCCAAACATAACGCTTCTCATTTAAACCAAAAAGTTCTATTTTGGTCTCATCCATCCACAAAACATTTTTCCAATAGCCTTCTGGCTTGTCCACGTGATCTTTAGCAAACTGCAGATGAGCAGCAATGTTCTTTTTGGAGAGTAGTGGCTTTCTCCTTGCAACCCTGCCGTGTACACCATTGTTGTTCGGTGTTCTCCTGATGGTGGACTCATGAACATTAACATTAGCCAATGTGAGAGGCCTTCAGTTGCTTAGAAGTTACCCTGGGGTCCTTTATGACCTCGCCGACTATTCCACGCCTTGCTCTTGGAGTGATCTTTGTAGGTGAACCACTCCTGGGGAGGGTAACAATGGTCTTGAATTTCCTCCATTTGTACACAATCTGTCTGACTGTGGATTGGTGGAGTCCAAACCCTTTAGAAATGGTTTTGTAACCTTTTCCAGCCTGATGAGCATCAACAACGCTTTTTCTGAGGTCCTCAGAAATCTCCTTTGTTCATGCCATGATACACTTCCACAGACATGTGTTGTGAAGATCAGACTTTGATAGATCCCTGTTCTTTAAATAAAACAGGGTGCCCACTCACACCTGATTGTCATCCCATTGATTGAAAACACCTGACTCTCATTTCACCTTCAAATTAATTGCTAATCCTAGAGGTTCACCTAGTTTTGCCACTCACAGATATGTAATCTTGGATCATTTTCCTCAATAAATAAATGACCAAGTACAATATTTTTGTCTCATTTGTTTAACTGGGTTCTCTTTATCTACTTTTAGGACTTGTGTGAAAATCTGATGATGTTTTAGGTCATATTTATGCAGAAATATAGAAAATTCTAAAGGGTTCACAAACTTTCAAGCAGCACTGTGTACAGTATATGTGTGTATATATAATATGTGTGTGTGTCTGTGTGTGTAAAATCAGCTTGTTTTGCTGGAGCTAAGTATAGAAGGTGTGTCCACTAGCACACTTTCTTCTTACTGCTACATTTCTTTCTTCCTTTCTTGCCGAATGGGGAGCTCTGGAAGCTCCTCGGCGAGTTTGTTGCCCTTCTGTAGGCCTGTATGGGCTCCGAGTCTGGGCAGAACATGGCTGATCTTTCTCAGGCAGCCTGTTCCCACCTCCAAAGTGATTTCATGTACTGTAAATAGGGATCTTGGAAAGACAGTGGGGAAAAACAAAAACAAACCCTTGTCTTTCACAGGCCTACAGCATGTTGTGTAGTAGGTAGGCTATTCCGTAGTGCACCACTGCATCTTCCTACACGACCCAGAATGCTTTACGCAAGTACGTAATCCAATCATTACTAGGATGTGCTTTCCAGTTAGTGTTTAAAAAGAAATTACAGCCCACCCTCAAAGCTCTCGCTACTTAAAAAATTAGGTTCAGCTCCAGGATGCATTACCAGGCCCAGGATATGATTTTTTTTCTTTCCTGTTTGCAAGAGATATAACATTTCTGTGTAGCACTGTTGTTGCAGCTATGAAGCAACAATGCGTGCCATCCTAAATAATGCCAATCCAATCCAGAAACAAACATGATTTTCATGGTAGCAGCTGTGCATGTGTTTGTTTTGTTGTGGTTTTCTTCTCTTTTAAGGAGCTTTGCGACATGATCCAGGTGTGTTAGAGGTGTGTCCATGGGCGCTGCTCTTCTTCCTGCTGTGGTTATGTATATATATTGTCGCTCCTCAGGTCGGGGTCTGATCAAATGACTAGAAGAAGAAGAAAAGAAAAGAAGATAAGATAAGATAGCCTTTTATTATCCCACAGGGGGAAATTTCAAAGATTCAAACATTTTTAATTGTCAATTCACTATATATCCAGGACATATAGGACAATCGAAATGCCGTTTCTCTCTCACCTTACTTGTAAAATCAGATGATAGATAGATAGATAGATAGATAGATAGATAGATAGATAGATAGATAGATAGATAGATAGATAGATAGATAGATAGATAATATAGGTAAAAATACACTCTAAAATCAAACAATGTACAAAATAGCAGTAGTGCAAATACAGTACAATATCTGTAACGGAGAAGGTGCTTAGAAGAGTAGCTTATGAGGTGTATATGAACAGTAGTGCAAATGAGCAATAGCAGCAGATACAACAGTAATGCAAATGATTGCCGTGTGATGTGCAAACGTAATGTGCAAATTTACATTGTTACAGCAACAAAATATATAAAGATTAAAAGATAAGGCAGTGAAGGAGTAGTGCAAAAATACTAA